>NW_015168068.1:99958-143006 GCF_001447785.1 Gekko japonicus
TCGCCTGCCACCCCCCCACCTTTTCCAACTAACTTTACTGGCTTAAGGGCACAGAGAGTCACTTTGCAAAGCACAAGAAGCCGCCAGATTGCCTCTAGCAGGCTGCTGATCCCGGCTCCCCACACACACCTCTTCCAACTAACTTTGCAGGCTTAAGTGCACAGAGAGTCACATGGTTGATCCATCAGATGAGGCAGCCATAACCCATTACAATATGTGAAATCACAGAGGCAATAAAAAACAGAAGAAAAATTAATTCGCCAGGACCAGACGGGATTCCAACAGAAATATATCAAAGATATGAAGAACAGATTGCACTAATTTTAAAAGATGTATCACAAAATATAGCCAAATCAGGGAGAATACCTGAAACGTGGAACCAAGCAATAATAACTGTAATCCACAAACTGGACACGGAGGACAGAGAAGTTAAGAATTATAGACCAATATCTTTATTGAATACAGATTACAAGATATTTGCAACAATATTAGCAGCAAGATTGAAGAAAATTTTAATACAAGTAATACACCAGGATCAAGCAGGGTTTCTGCCAAGAAGATATTTGAAGAATAATATTAGGACAATAGTAAATGTGATAGAATATTATGAAGTAAACTCAGATAAAGAAGTGGTGTTAATATTCTTAGATGCAGAAAAAGCTTTCGATAATGCAAACTGGGAGTTTATGCTACGAAAGCTGGAAACATGGAACTGTGGCACAAATTTTCTAACGATGATAAAAGCTATTTATAAGAAACAAACCGCAAAAATACAAGTAAATAATGATATGACACAAGATATAGAACTTCAGAAAGGGACCAGACAAGGATGCCCTTTATCGCCACTATTGTTCATCTTTACGCTAGAGACATTAATGGAGCAAGTGCGGAATAATGAGCAAATTAAGGGACTTAGAATAAGAGGAGAAGAGTTTAAGCTGCAAGCCTATGCAGATGATTTGGTATTTATAATAGAAAAACCAATAATATCAATAACAAAAATAACACAGGTAATACAGGAGTATGGCCATGTAGCAGGATTAAAAATTAACTTCAAGAAAACAAAGATACTAACAAAAAACTGTTCAGTGAAGCAAAAAGATAAAATTCAAGAATTATCAAGGATGGAAATAACTAAAAAAGTCAAATACTTAGGAATTACAATTTCAAATAGAAATATTACTTTAATAGAAGATAATTATAATAAACTATTAAGGGAAATCAAAAAAAGACTTAGAAAAATGGAAAGATTTAAAGATTTCAATGATGGGTAGAATTGCGGTTATTAAAATGAATATGCTACCTAGGTTCATATTTTTGGCACAAAACATACCAGTATTAAGGAAAGCAAGGTACTTCAAAGAGTGGGAAAGAATTTGTAACAATAATAAAATAATAATAAAAAACCAAGAATTAAACTGAAAATACATGCAAGACAAAAAGGAAACGGGGGGATTTGGAATACCAAATTGGAATTTATTCTATAAAGCAGCAGTACTAATATGGATAAAGGACTGGGTAACATTAGAGAACACCAGACTATTAAATCTTGAGGGGCATAACTTAGCAATGGTCTGGCATGAGGAAGGAAAAATATCAAAGAATTTCATGCAGCATACAATAAGGGGAGCTTTAATGGATGTTTGGAAAGAAATAAAACTGAGATACTACTTAAAGACACCTAAATGGGTAGCACCAATGGAGGCGGTAACAATATCAACATTAATGGAGAAGAACAGGAGAGTGTCGTATGGAGATTTGTTAGATGGGAACAACAATCTAAAGACTGATGAACAACTAGAAAAACAAAAGATAAAATTGACCTGGTGGGATAGAATTCAGTTAAACGTGAGATACAATATAGATTAAAAAAGAGGGTTCTATAAAGAAAATAATGAGCTGGACAAGATTTGGCTGTCCTCCAGTGATAAATTGATGCAAAAACTATACAAATTATTAATGGCGGATTATTTGATAGGGGAAATGGTGAAAGGAACAATGCTTGCATGGTCAAAAGATTTACAATGTATAATAGAACCAGAGCAATGGGTAAAAGTATGGCAATCAATAAAATTAATGCGTGCAATTCCATATAAAGAGAACATATATAAAATGTTCTACAGATGGCACTGGACACCAGAGAAGATAGCGAAATGTTTTATAAACTCCAACAGGAATTGTTGGAAATGTAAAAGTAATGTGGGCACATATATGCATATGTGATGTAGGTGTGATAAAGTACAAAATATGTACTTTAAATATGTAATTATATACTTCTTTACGGCAGCGAGAATATTATTAGCTAAAACATGGAAGGAGGAAAAAGTACCTTCAAAAAAGATGTAATAGATAAAATGTTATCTGTAGCTGAAATTGATAGATTAAGTGTAAGGATACAAGGCAAGAGTAAAGAAACATTTGAAAAAAGATGGGAAAAGTTTTACATATGATTAGATAATGTAAATAAGTAAAACTCACAAGAATAAAAAATGTAAATCGATAATATAATGTATATATGAAAAATTAAAAAAAACTGTTAAAAAATATGAGGCAGCCATAGAGTGGAGTGGTCGGGCAGCTTTTTATTTATTTGTCTTTTGAGCATGCACATAAGCATGTATTGGAAGCAGCGCTTCAAAGTCCTGGCAGGATGGCGGTGGTTGGTGGCCAATGGGATTCCTGGAAGAGGCTACTGGGATATGTAGTGCAGTGGGGGGGAAGTGTTTTTGAAACTGCGTTGGAAGTTTGAAAAGAAAGATACACTTTTGAGAAGTTCCTCTGTGTGAGTGAGTGTGTGTGTGTGTGTGTGTGAGAGAGAGAGAGAGAGAGAGATGTCTGTAAATTGTCTGTAAAAAATAAATGCATATGCGCGCTTCATAGCCATGGTGCAAATATGCTATTATGCGCACCTTGTTAACTGCCTAAAAAAAGAGCCCCAAACCAGAAGGGAACGTTCAGACTTCCCAAATGGCTTGAGAGCACGATGGATTGATCAGACTTCTGGAGATGTGGGGTGAGACCGCTGACACCAGGAAGGACTCAACTTTCCCCTGTGTCAAATAACTCTAATTCGAAGATTGGTGAGAACAGGGTGCCAATGACTGGGGAAGGGGAGATGTTGCGGTCTGATTGGCATTTTAAATCCGGAAGGGAACAGCAATGACACCGGATCAGACAGCTTGTCTGATTGCAGCCTTTGACTAGGAATCTTGCTGGGCAACTTTAAACCAGTCATATACTCTCACAGGATTGTTGCTGGAGGAGAGGAGAATGTATCAGCCACTTTGGCTCCCCATTGGGGAGAAGAATGGAGTATAAATGAAGAAAGGAAGGAAATAAATCCTAATGTGCCTACAGTAGCTATGGTGGGAAGATGTGGCTTATATATTGCACACTTTGTGGCATGCATACATTACCTTCATGAACTGCTTCAGCACAGTAGAAGAGGAGTCTGTGAATGCAGGCTAGCAGGACAGGGAGTGTCTGTTTGCCAGGGAGATGTATACAATTCTGGGCTCTTACATGTTGTATAAGCTGCAACTTGCCATCTGGTGACTGCATCGCCCAGTTTGTTGGAACCAAATCCTTTTGACAGAGAAATGAATGAGAAGAATCCTGCACCTTGGTGGGTTTGAGAAGTGCGAAGTCAACTCACCGCAAAACTCTGCAAGCGAGAACCGGGTGTTTAATTGAACTTGGAGAGACTATGGGTTGTATTTCCTCTTCACTGCTATAGTTATGTGTTAGCCGCATCAGGTTTGTTGCATTGTTCTGTGTGGTGGAAAGGTTTTGAGCGAAAGAATTCTTTTTATTGCAAGTTGTGTTCCTGAATTAGCCCCATAGAACTGTCAGATTATAAATGTAGAGGCACAAGTGCAGAGATAAGTTTATATTTGTAAAGTTAGGTTACACCAGCAGACAATTTGAAGATTCAAGCATGAGAGATGTGGGCGTGTACTGTGGGTCTCTGTCAATCTTACCTGTGTGAGACAACTTGAAGTCTGATTGGCTGTCGCGTCTGTCTTAGTCGTACACTGAGATTCTAAGAGTGACAGTTATTTTGCTACTCACTGTCAGTTGGTGTTTCTGAGAGTTTAATTGTAATAACTCTATGTTGGTCTGTTTAAATAATAACTCAAGATATATACAAACTGTTATTTAATTATTCACCAGTAAATAGATAAACACCATTTAAACTTAACCGTGTTTGGTGTGGTTCTTTTGAGTCTTCCAAAACAAAGAAACATTAACAAATATTTTTAACAAGAACCCACATAGAAAGTGGTTATACATGCATTACATTTTGCTTGTTCATGTGAAAACAACATCTGATTGCAGTAATTTTGCACATTCAGATCAGTAATGAAACATCTTCTGTTTATACATAAAGGAATAAATTGTGGCATAAATTTTCTGGGACTAAAAATGCAGCTGACTACATGGGCTGTAACCCAGGAAAGCTCATGTGCCAACCAGTGTGTTAGACAAGCCGCAAGATTCCTTTGGAGGTTTGTTGTATTAGACTTGGTACACCAGTGGAATTCACAGTGCTGTGTGTGTGTCTAAATGCCAAAGGCCTGTATCTAATGCAAGACAGAGTGAAAATACTTTTCTTTCCTGCCTGAGTGTACATTGTGATAAATGCAGCTCTTCTGTAAAACACAGTAGATTCAGTGGTTTCTGGCAGAACAGCATTTAAAAAAAATGTTTAGTTATGCAACTCTGAATTTGGAGATAGGAGGAGGAGACTTCTCCAGAGTAGGTGGTGCTTCTGTTAAGCAGGAGCTTCACAAAACCTGAAAGCAGAGTGTCTCAGTAGAAAAGAAAACCACCTCAGGCTGTGAAGAAGGTTAGTACGGGGCAAGGGGACCTCAGCTATATGGTGACCCTTTCAGCCTCAGGATGCCTTAAATTCACTGCTTATAGGGATAATGTTTAAATATGAACAGAACTGCCGATAGCAGTATATTGCGCATGTTGAAAAGCTTGTATTATGCCTGCAAGTTTTCAGACCTTTCTTTGCAGACTGTTGATGTGAATGAGCTGGGAAAGAAATGTTACATTTGAATCTATTAAAGATGCATGTTGTAGATTAGGAAGTGCTATGAGTGAGAGTACATAATGTGGGGGGGGGGAGAAGAAAAGTTTAAATTTGCGTTAGATGTACAACAGTGAACTGTATAAGCCTGAATGGGCATGCCTGGATGTTGAACCGCCACATCTGATCAAAGCCAAGAGAGAATGATCTCCCCTGCTGTGAAATCCTCTCCCTGTGTATTGGGGGTGGGGAGGATGTTCCCTGCATATTATATTCCTGTGGAAGGGGATTTCTCTTTGAACAGAAGAAATTAATTGCTGTAAAAAGTTGGCGGGAATGCACTACAACTTCAAAGGGTTCGGGATATTTTGCATTCTCTCCTCAAACTTTACCATATTACTATAGTATGCACCAGCCCAAATGCTTTAAAAAAAAAAAAAAACCTACAAAAATGACCCTAAAGTTTTTGGTCTGCTTATGTGTGCAACACCACCTAGCAATCTGATGCTGGTATGACTCATCCACAGATGAATTCAGGGGAAGACAGTATTAACATGGAATGTTTATGCAGTCCGTCAGTGTTTAAAACGGTTCCCACATACAATCTTCACCACAGCACTGTAAGACAGGCTAAACCACTTCCTTCAGTGTTTTTTGGCTGTTATTTTAAAACACTTAGTATGTCTTCTTGTTGTGCAATGTGTATTCCTATGATACAAACACAGAGCATGTGTGAGTGAGCAACTGAGATAACGTATCAGAAAGAACAGACCATTAATGGTGGGTAGCAAGACCTCAACAGCCCTGGGAGCAGTATTAATCTGCATGGAAATAATGACAAATAGCAGAAGTTTCCAGTCCCTGGCATCTCCAGGTAAAATGATCAGGTAGCAGATGTGAAAGACTCTACCTGCAACCCTGTACAGCCACTGCCAGTCTGAGTAGGCAATACTGACCTTGATGGACCAAGGGTCTGATTCAGTAAGGCAGCTTCATGTGTTCATTATGAGAAACCTGGAAAGAGCCTCCCTCCCCCCTCTCCATTTCAGATGCCATATGATTCTTCTTTAGGACAACCTATACATCTGACAGGTTTTACTGGTGCTAGGCACTATGAAAATAGGTTTCTGTATTAAGCTTGCATGACAAAAGCATAGATCCTTGGGCTTTTTAAAGAAAAAACAGCTAAATGACCTGTGCACCTAACATATATAATACAATATTAATATGTTGTGGCAACAAATTATTCTACTTCTTTACTGTTCAGACTATATTTATCGACTGGTTTATAAAGCTTGATAAGAATCAAAAGATACTGCAATCCAAGCACTGACCTGCTCCACTTGGCTTGAATAAGGTATTTTCTGTCTGGCCCTTTATCATATAGATTGCAGAATGCATATGTGGTCTGGGCTTCACTGTCCCTCATTCAGAAATTTAAGCACTGGTGTCATCCATTTCTTGTTTTGACAGTCCTAAGCCACCATCAAGTGAGAAAAAAAGTCTACTTGTTATCTAAGCATGCTGCTCATCCTCATATTTCTGTGTAACTGTTACAGAATTCGGAGGAAGAAAATAATAATATTGAACGAATCGAGCACTCAAGCCAGGCTAGAATGTTGACAACCAGCTGAGCAGCTAGATGCCCACTGGTCTCTGTACCTGTTGTTTATGCTGTAGGGTAGGCAGATGGTTGATAGTACACTGCGAAATGGGGACTGTACCCCACTGGAATGAGCTAAGAAAGACATATGTAAGGAAGGTACTTAGGGCCACAGTAGATATTTCCTAGACCCAGCTCAGGTTCCCCACAGCCACGCTGGGGAGGAAGGGTTCCTGCCTTCCCCTCCAAACCCTTTTCCTAAGCAGAATCAGTACTGAGGGAGGAAGCAATTTCCCCATTTTTTACTGCTCCACATGGAGTATTCTATACATGTGGAGCAGCAAAAATGGGAAATAACTCCTCCCCCCTAATGCTATTTCCATGTGGGAAAAGGGCTTGGAGGGGAAGGCAGGAAGGAGCCCTTCCTCCTTGAGCAGCGGCATTCCAAGTCCAAGCTGACTCTACTTTATTTTTTAAGAGCCATTCCCCAGAGTTGCTTTGTGACTACAGGGAACCCAAGTTGGGTTTGAGGAACCTGGACCCAACCCTTTAAAAAAGTGAATGTCTAGTTTGTCCCTTGCTACTGCTGGACATTATCAACAAAGAGCATATGGGCTCAAGGATTCGGCACATGGTGCAACTCACCCATCTCTTGTAGTGAATTGCACAGAAATTTCTGTCAGCAGTTTATGCTTGGGCAGCTCCATGGAGATCTGATCCTGCAAAGCAAAGGGACTTATGAATTATTTGGAGGGGAGTAGGTGAAGGGCTGTTGAACAATAGATTGCAGAGTGCAGACCCATGTTATAAGGAAGTGATATATTTTTACCAGTCAGAGTTTGATGCAGGGGAGTCTCCTCCCTTGCTTATGGCATGTGTGGGGTGCATTGAAGATATGGGCGACTCAGGTTGGCATTTGTGACCTCAGGGGTATTTATGAAGTTTCTGAGCAGAGCACTATTAGCAATATGCTGCATTTCATCCTGTTTAGAGTTCTCATACTTGACTGTTTATGCAAAGTGGCCTTTCTTTAGAGTTCCCATTACCAAAAGCTCCCCATTATGTGGGTGTTTTCTAAATTTGCATGATACAAGGGTCAGAAAAGTGTTTTGCCAGCCAGATGAAGCTCATAATTTCCATCCTCATCAGTTCTCTCTGTGTCCTTAGGAGTGGGCTCAGGATTCCATGCCAATTGCCCTAAATCCTATTCTTGTAAGTGATGCGAACTAATAATAACAATTTTAATGAGACAAATGCAAGGAAAAATGAATATATTTTGCTGTTAAATGCAGACACTAAGTAGTTAAATTCTTAACAAAGTTACAGCAAGCATAGAAACAAAATATCCTGTATATTCTGTTCCCTGTCCAGAAATTCACGCACTTATGTGCCAAAGCATGTGGGCAAATAAAAGAACAGGCCCAAATTATTACATATTGGGGGAGAAAAATTCAATCCCCAGGTTTATATGATACATACAAGCTCCTAATTTTAAGAACAGAAAGAATAAATTATGTATGTCCAATGCTTCTTTGATCCTAAGGAATGTTGATCAATTTTATTTCCAATTTGGAAACATCAACTATTGAAAATAATTTCAAGATGTGAACTTGAAATCTTGGTTTTTAAATTAAGGCTGCCAAGCCCACACTGGGAGCAGAGAATCCTCTACCCCCAGATCCCATTTCATGCTATTGCTTGGGGTACCAGTGAGACAAAAGAATACTCCCCAAAACCCAGAAGTAATGCCATAGATTTTACCACAGAGTTTCTGGCTATTACTAGAGAGAGATGACGTCACTTCTGGGTTTTCCCTGGAAGTGACATCACACCATTGCTGACAATGCCCCTCCCCCGTATGTCCTTGTCCCACTGGTTGACAGGCCATGCCAGGCCATGGCCACAACTGGCAACCCTGTGTTTAATCCATCTTGAATTGTAACAAATTGTTTGGTTTGTCTCCTACCATTTACTTTTAGTCTTACAATAAACAGTTCAGATACGTAGAGCTGGTAGTGTTCTTTGGAACGGTAGTATGTTTACTGTTCAAAGAATAATAAAGGCACAGCAACAGTTAATCCATGCATTCTAAAGATCAATGAGAATCTGGGTGGGGTAATGTCAGCAGGCTTTGGATTAAATGTCTACATTTCACCAGGCCTTTGAGCTCTAATAACTGTGACCCAACCAGTTATTTCTTTACAACAACGCCCAAAGTACTGCTCTTTTCTCTCCAGAATCCCCCTTTGTATCACATATTTCCATTAAAAGCAGTATGATCTGAGGGAATTTCACACAGTTCCTGACCTGTTTATTATAGGTTAACTGTTGGCACCTAATCTATAAAATTCCAGTGGTTGCTAAATAATCCACCTGAGTCTCAGCAAGAAAGGGACACTATAGATGAAGTAAGTCAATTAATGAAAAACTATATAAGTGCTTGCTGACAACATGATAACCATCTTCAAGTGCTTGAAGGGCTGTCATATAGAAGATGGTTCAGAGTTGTTTTCTGTTGCCCCAGAAGGTCGGACCAGAACCAACAGACTGAAATTAAATCAGAAGAGTTTTTGGCTAAACACTAGGAAGAACTTCCTGACACTTAGAGTGGTTCCTCAGTGGAACAGGCTTCCACAGGAGGTGGTGGGCTCTCCTTCTTTGGAGGTTTTCAAACAGAGGTTAGATGACCATCTGACAGCAATGCTGATTCTGTGATCTTGAGAGGGAGGGCAGGAAGGGTTGCCTCAGTGCTTAGTTCTTGTGGCCCTTTCTTACACACCCAGGAAAATGCTGATCACCACTTTCGGTTCAGGAAGCATTTTTTCTCCAGGCCAGTTTGGCTGGAGATCCTGGAGGTTTTTTGTCATCTTCTGGGTGTGGAACAGCAGTCACTGGGGGTGTGGAAGAGGAAGTATTTGTGGATTCCCTGCATTGTGCAGTGGGTTGGACTAGATGACCCTGGAGACCCTTCCAACTCTATGATTTTATGAAGAATATGCATAAGCAGGGGTCATTTCCTGCAGGAGCGCGCAGGAGCAGAGCTCCGGCAGTAAAGAGCCCAGAGGGCGGGCACATGCAACAAGCCCCACCCCCTGCTCCCAGCAGCCCTCAGTCAGAGCAAGAAGCAGCCAGGTAAGCTGCAGAGCCCCACCCCCCAGCCCAAAACAGTCCAGTGGCACCTTTAAGACCAAGTTTTATTCAGGTACAAGCTCTCCCTCCTCTTTGAAGACAGATCTGCACGTCCCCCCCCCCCAATAGCTAGCAATCCAAAACAGTCCAGTGGAGCCTGAGTGGTGGGTGTTGCCTTCTGACACACTTCCGGTGGTGTCAGGATGTGTGGCATATGCAAATAGGTTATGCTAATGAGTTGTGCTAATGAGCTCCTGCACCTCTTTTTCTACAAAATGACCCCTGTCAGCACAAGGTTTCATTTAACCAGAGAACAATTATAATTGAACATGAAGCTGCCTTGTACTGAATCAGATAAAGTTCCGTATTGTCTACTCAGACTGGCAGCGGTTCTCCAGGGTCTTAGGCAGCCAGAGGTCTTTCACATCACCTACTGCCACTATAACTGGAGATGCCAGGAATTGGATCTGGGACCGCCTGTATGCCACACAGATGTTCTCCCACTGAGCCACAGCAGCAATATTACACAGAGATTGTGGGGGTATTGCATCTAATTCTGAATTGGGTCCTAGAGTATAAATAAGAAAATCCACACAATGGGGCCAGGGACAGATAGGAAAGAATGTTCTGCAAGCCTAGGGAAGATCCCAGGTTTGCAGGAAAAAAAGTATATAATGTAATTTTTTAAAAAATAGAATATACACTCTGAAATCTTGGTGGCCAATAGTTAATCAAAGTCTTCAGCAAGAAATAGAAGTCTTTATCATTATAGATATTCTGTTAATTTTAAAAAAATACTGATTCAGATTAAATTTCAAGATTATCCTTCCCCCCCCCCCCTTTGCATTATACAGATCAGGAAATCATCAACTCAGAAGCATCATGTCTGGGAAACCCAAACTTACCTACTTTAAAGGAAGAGGGCGAATGGAATCCATCCGGTGGCTGCTGGCAGGAGCTGGAGTTGAGGTTAGTTGGGGTGTGTGTGCATGTGTGCGTGCGTGTATATTGAAATCCGTGTTCTTGTTTGCTCTGAAACATGAACTGTGGATTGCCAATTTCATGGCTCACATTTTTAACCATGCAAAAATGTAGCTGTTAAAAGAACCTACATAAAATGTAAGAATATATAATTTCTCTCACAATTTTTTTTTGTACAGTTTGATGAAAAATTTTTGGAAACAAAAGAACAGTATTTGGAGCTCATCAAAGGTAACCTTTATCACCACTGTAGCACTCAAAGTGTGTGGGGGGGAGGTAGAGGGATGGTTTCTTTTCATATTAGGACAGACTTGGACCATTCCCGCAAAAGAGCAAACCCCCCACATCGGTGTTCTTAAATAATCAAAGTTTGCTAGTTGAGCCTGTGGTCAATCCACCAACAGGAGTTCATCAACTCAGAAGCATGATGTCTCTGTAGAAACGATGTACTAACAAGCCTGAATTAGATGTTAACACGTTGAAATTATTACTGTCAGTTATCAATAATTTCCAAGAATAGAGTTTCTTTAAATTAAATCAAAAACTCTAATGAATGTGGCCCGATACAAGGCATCTTACCTTCAAAAAAGTAATCAGATATTTTTGTTGGGTATCATGTACACTTTCTCATGACAGAAGTCTGTAGAAATGCTGGTGGTCAGTAGGGTTGCCAGGTCTCCTACTATCGTGGGAAATCTCCTGTTGGAAACCCCCATTTCCTGCCACCGTTCCATCAGCTGCCAGAAGAAAAAACAATTAGAAATCGTTGTTGGCACAACAGTGTGATGTCACTTCTGGGCAAAACCTGGAAGTGACATCCTGCCACTCTAAGAATCACCAATAACTCTGTGGCTTTACCATATAGTTTCCAGTAATTCCTAGAGCGGCATGACTGGGTTTTCCCCAAAAGTGAAGTCACATAAATAGGACACCCATGTCCCCACCCCTTGTCTCTCACTGGATGCCAGCCAATGCCTGGCTACCCTGGTGAGCAGACTTCTGAGCAACCCCAGCATTGCCTATTTCCGTTTTCTAGCCTTGCCCAGGAGACTGATGTTTGTGGAACTTGGAATGACAGAGGGCAGGCGCTACAATAACAGGCACACAGAACCAAACTACACATTCTAGTAGTTTTTAATGAGATGGGTTCCCCACGACCCTGCAGTAGTGGTGAAGAATTGTTTTTTTAAAATAAAGGAGAGCCTGTTTGGGCTTGGAACACCACCAGGGGAAGAGGGCTCCTGCCTCCCACTCCAAGGCATTTTCCTGAATGGAAACAGTACTGGGGGGGGGGGGATTATTTCCCCATTTTTGCTGGTAACTAATTTTTTTTTTAATAACCAGAAAAAAAATCGGCAAGTGACTCTAATTCATATTTATTCTGATTAAGTTCACTATTTAAATTATCTGCAAGTCTATTCCTTATTACTGTGATCAATTATCATTTGAGGTGAAAGTCATATTAGTTTGCAACCCAGGATGCCTTCTTTGGGATTATAAATAACATGACTAGTCTTCTCCCCAAGACATGTTTTTCTGACTTCTCACAGTACAAGGATCTGGTTTAATCTCTTAGACTAAAATGACAACTATGTTACTTTGGAGCAGCCCTGTTGACTTGAATGGGACAGTATTTAGAGAATGAGTTATCATCTTGCTGTAACATACCCTTTCTGAAATGTTTTTCTTGGCATACTACCTTTTTGGGTAGATGAATACATATCGAATCCAGGTTCTGCCTTTAAAACGGTCTGAGCAAGTGCAAATTTGCCCAGATACAAAGGTGCTTTTGATTGTGGAGATCACAGAAAATCATCGAATCACAGGGTTGGAAGGGGGCCATACAGGCCATCTAGTCCAACCCCCTGCTCAATGCAAGATCAGCCTCGAGCATCCCTGACAACTGTTTGTCCAGCCGCTGCTTAAAGACTGCCAGTGAGGGGGAGCTCACCACCTCCCTAGGCAGTTGATTCCACTGTTGCACAATTCTTCCTGTAAAAGAGTTTTTCCTAATATCCAGCCGGTACCTTCCCACCCTTAATTTAAACCCATTATTACGAGGGCTGTCCTCTGCTGCTGCAACAGTAACCCTGCCCTCCTCTAATCCTGCCACCATTATGGCAAGTGGATTTTAAACAGGCCTGAAAATATGTTTCATTCAGTGTGAGAAGCAGCAACACATTCTGAACTATTGTGCACTACACCTGCTGCTGCCCTTTGTTTGGAGCCAGGACTCGCAGTGCTCAGATTTCAAACAGGGATAGCCCCCTTAGTTATTGTCTTAGAAGTCTCAAGTGTGCCATGCTTTGCTCCCTGTTTCTATTTAAGAGCACCCTAGGATGACCTCCTGCCTGAGTCTCTCTGCTATGACCATTTCCACTCAGGTTATGCATTCCAGGTTTGACGCTGTTGGGAAGTGAGTCCCCCTGCCCCCGCTTCCCAGCAGTATCTTGGTGCATTTGTGCCTCTCCTGTGGACACCTTGGCTTTCCTCCCAATTTTTCTCAAAACTGATTTGCTCCAAAGTTTTGGAAAAGATTGCAGCAAAGCCCGGATGACTACTGCATAGGTGGGAAAGGTTGGAAATTCCTCATCCTACCCACATGACAGCCATTTTTCCTGCCTATACCCACAGTAGCTATTTCCTCCCCCTGCTATCAGGGGGCTTTTCTGTTGACTGAATATCGTTATATCAATACAGTGGTACAACAATATGTGTCACAGGTTATCTGAATTCCTGGCTTTCATTTTTTTAAAAAAAACTCTAGCCTCTTTCATTGCTGAGACGTAAGAGGAAGGGCATATCTCCCCCAACAAAAGCTGTTAAAGACTTTTTTAAAAAATGAAAGTTGGGGATTCAGAGAACTTTATACAAATCATTATAAAGTGATGATGATATTCAATTTTTTTTAAACCCCTGAAAAAAGTCCTGGTGCCTCAGGTGGTTAGGAGACTGGGGCAAGGAAATCTTCTGTGTGGAAGCCCCATTGCTGTGGTGCCGCACTGGCAGCTGTAACAGCAGGGGGGGGGGACCACAGGAGCCTGTTGTGAAGGTCAGGGTTTTAAATGCAGTTTAATCAGAGGTAACATACTATGGCCCCTGCCACACGGCAGGGAAAACACCCGGCAAAGCGCAACATCAAAAAAGGACGCGCGGCCGATCCCACGGCCAGTTTGAGGCGCTCTACTTCGCAAGAACCACCCAGGTAGGTGGTTCTTTTTAGTGTGGGTTTTTGCGCGGAAGAGACAGATCGGGGACGGGCAGGCAACGATTCCCAGATGTTGCCGTGGGATCGCGCCCGTATGCTCCGCCCCCGTTCTGTCTCGCTCCCGGACCAAAACCCCTCGTGTGAACGGGGCCTATGTTGTTCAACCAGAGTGGTCTCTACCTCAACCATCTATGGACAGACTGAACACAAGTGGCGTTTAAATGCAGTTAATTTCATACAAAACAATAGGGAAACATGACAGAAATCGGTAATTTTTGTTCTTTATCAGAGATGGGGGGAAAGGATGTTTCGTTAAGAGACTTAAAGCTATTTACATATAACATACAGCTTTTGCTGGTCTTATTAAATTATAATATTTCAGTTGTCAGCTCCTGGCTGCACAGAACAGTTAACAGCCGGGCTTTAATTCTTGAGGCAAATATTGGTCTTCCCTCAGCGTTGATATTCTCACAATGTAAGCAGTCACTATGCTAGCATGCATTCCCACATGAATTTTATATGCTGCCTTTCCACCCATACAGAGTCCCCAAGGTGGTGAACAACAGGGCATTAAAACATTAAAAGCACACACACGCAACACATATCACAGTAACCAAGAACACAGCCATGGAGGAGGGACAATAGATGTTTACTGGGGGGGATATCAAACAGAGGGGAAAAATCATGTGCTGGCGAAAGGCAATGAGCAAGGGAGACAGATTAATCTACCTGGTAGGGGAGCTCCAAGGTTTCAGAGCCATGACCAAGAAGACTGCCATGCACCTAGCTGCAGCTGGTGGGGGCACCTGAAGCAAGACCTCTGAAGATGACTGGAGGAGACCCTGAGAGCTATACCATTTCCTGAAAAGGTGGTTTTACCTTACCCCTTGTAAGCATGAACTTAATCTCCAAAGCCACTGTTTTGGCCTGCTTACATACAAGACAGACTCTGAGACAGGATATCTGCAGTCTCACTCACTGAAGGGTTGAGACCCCATCTGATCTGAGCTGACAATCTAATAACTTTTTCTCTCTCCCTCCCCACTCCCATCTGCCTTCTTCAGTCATTCAAAAACCCTGATTAGCTGCTCTGCACACACACACTAAATGGCAGACAGGGGATTAGTGACTGATGGAAAGGGGCAGGACCTTTGCCCATCAGTTTCACTTGTCCCCATGTGAAAAACACCCCAGACTATATAGAAGCATAGAAGCAAGCAGCTGGCTGAAGAGACTGTCCCTGAGGTGGTAATGTGAGTGAACTTGAATAGAGAAACCAAAGCTGTGCTGACTAGACCAAACTGTCCTCCTCAGCAAGGTGCATAGCTTCAGAAAAACATGATGGAGAGATCTAAGTGGGAAGTTGTGGGGTGGGCCTTGAATAAAGGCAATCTTCCCTTCCTGGAGATTTCTAAAATGGCAGCCAGAGCAGCCCCGTAGCTAGGGGTTTTTTAGGGAGGGGGCCTTGGGGGGGGCCACCAGCTAATTAAATCAAAGGCTCCCGGGCAAAGGGGGGTCTGCTTGGTGCACACCCACACAGCCCCCACTAGAGCCAGGGCCAGCCCGAGAGGTTTCTGCGCCCTAGGCGAGGCCGCCTCGTGGTTCCCCCCTCAGATGCCAACCTCCTGGTGGGGCCTGGAGACCTCCCAGCTGGCCGCCTGTCTCACACCCACCCACGGGCCCCGAGCCTCTCTGGTCCCCCCTCTTCCTGACTGACCCTCCCTCCCCTCGTCGTGCATTTCCAAGGGGGGGCAGGAGTCTGCGCTCCTAGAGAGAACTGAGACGTCGGCAGTGCGTCACTTCCCACCATAGCCTGTCTTCATCTCCTCCCCCTGCACCATGCAGTGGGGAAGGGGGTGGGGTGTCCTCAGTGCAGGCAGCAGTCCCCATAGGGCAGCGATGGAGGGTTTTTTTTTGCAAGGCTGCAAAAGGGGCTCCAGAGAGGCTTGGGGGAGGGGGGGTGCGGTGGACAGTGAGCAGAGCAGCACTTTTGGGGTGGCCGACTCGGCCCTTTGCTTTTGGCGGGGCAGGGTGGAACCAATGCCACCCTCTCAGCTGCGGAGTCTTGTGAGCAAAAATCCTGCTTTGTGTGCATTTCCAGCATGAAAGTTGTGAGCGAGCGATTGGGCTCCTGCATAAATCAGTTTGCTCTGGAGCCACATCCTTCCTGAGCGGAGACCAACATGTGTGAGCTGGAGGCTGAAAAACGGTGAACTGTGGACGGAATCTTCTTTTTTTTTGCACGGCGCTGCTGCGTGGCTCGCTCGGTGCTCGTCCCTGGGCGGTCCCGGGGGACATTTTGGCCCCGAAGGGGGCGGCTAAAGGTCTGGGAGAGTGTCTCTCCCCCTGCCAGGTGCCGGGTGCTGGTTCCTCCCAGGTTGCCCCACTCCACTGAGCACTCCCCAGGAACTGGCACGGGCGCACAAAGGCCGGCGCAGAGCGGCATGCGTGCTGCTGCCGTGGCGAAAGGAACAGCGGGCGGCTTTGGGCAGGGTGGGGGTTTTTGGCGGGGGGCAGCAGGGGAATTGGCGCCCTGCTAGTATCTCCATCCTAGGTGAGATACTAGCATGCCTAGTGATAGGGCCGGCCCTGACTAGAGCCTTCCTCACTCCTTCCCTGAGCTGACAGCAGAAAGAGGTTGCAGGATCGGTACTCATACTGGTAGGCACTTGTGGGGTTAATTCCTCCATCAAGCTGGGAGCGGAGGAGTTGAAAGCAATCGGCTTGCTTTCCTAGTCAGCTGCAGCTCCTCCTTTCTTCCCTCGGAGCTCCGGAGTGCGTGAAGGAAAAAAAAACCTTCAGAAAGGGTTTTCTCTGCTGCTCCTTGCAAAATGCAAACTACTCGGAACTCCTCTAATCAGCGAGAATTAAAGTGCTCACCACCTTTTATTAGTTGCAGCTTTGCTTGGCAGAGAGAACAGGGAAAAAAATCCTTTTAAAACTCAAGCCTCTAAGAAAATCCAACAGGAGCGAACTGCTGCAATCCTACCAATGTGTGTGGGATTGTAGCAGCGAAGCTCCCTCTGCTGGATTTTCTTAGAGGTTTGCGTTTTAATAGGATTTCCCCCCCTGTCCTCTCTGTCAAGTTGCTGGGTCCTAAAGAGAGTCATCACATCGCAAACACGGAGATACCGGCTCTTCTTCGTAAGGCGATCCATCAGGGGGTGAAGGGGCCGGAGGGAGGGAGGCCTGCAAAAACAGTGGGAAGGCCAGGGCCCGTGGGCCCCACGTTAGCTATGGACCTGAGCCAGAGGGACCTATCACAAGACGCAGGAGGCATGAAGCCACTGGCATTCTTGTAATTCAAAAGGCAATCCTAAACCGGATGACTCAGAATCCAGCTCATGTCTATTACGCTGGGACTTACTCCCAGGAAAGTGTTCTTGGGATTGTACTATCAAGCACTGTAAATGAGGAAACTTCCCTCTTATTCTCTGACACGGGAACATTTGTTTCTTTGCCAGATGCATTGTCAATGCATGAGATGTACAGGTTTCATTCATTCTGTTTTGGGATATAATTATAAGGTTATGTTATGACTTGGTCAAATTTAGCCTGGCTATTTGGTTTCTGCCAGAAGGTGAAGCGCACACTCACTTGAATGTGCCTAATTAGAGTTAGATCTCGTTGTAGTTCCTGAATGCCACAGAATATCCTTTCACACCGCAGGACTGATCAAGATTTTTTCTTTTTCTTTTCTACAGGTGGACATTTGCTGTTTGATCAAGTTCCCCTAGTGGAGATGGATGGGCTGAAGCTGGTCCAAACAAAGGCCATTCTCAACTATATAGCAGGGAAATACAACCTCCATGGGAAAGACCTGAAAGAAAGAGCACAGTATTGTATCATCATTCCTCTCCCTATACTTTACAGCTTTTAAACAGTTAACATTACAGCTTTCACATGTGCTCCTCAATGTGCATGAAGCAGGTGAAGCAGTTGCTATTTGCCCCACAGGTACTGATGAGACGCATATAGATTTTCTCAACAGGGCAAATAGTGGCTCCCAGGGGCCACAAGGAGATGGTGTGAAGAGAAAGGCTTAAGCCCCATCTCCCTGCACACGGCATTCTTTATGTAAAGTAGGTCCACATACTTGAGAATGGAGTTTCTCAGCATAACATTTGTAGGACGGGTCTGATTCAATGGGGCCCAGGAAGGATGCAAGGAAAAAAGTGTAATGTGTGGCTAGGCCCTTATATCTGAAGAAGCTTATAACCAGAATAAAACGTTGTTGGTCTTAAAGGTGCTGCTGAACTCAAACTTTGTTCTGTTGCTTCAGACCAACAGGGCTGCCGACCTGGATCTAGGCCCTAAAAAGTTAAAGTGGGAGTCCCAAGCATGGTGCCCATGGGTGCCATGGTGCCTGGCAACACTTTACCTGGCACGCACCAAATATTTTTAGTAAGTGGGTGGAACCACACGGGGTTCTTGCCCAGAATGACTGCTGATTGGCCACTGGACTCCCAGAAGAACTGGTTGGCCACAGTATGTGATAGGATGCTGGACTAGATGGACCACTAGTCTGATCCATTAAGGTTCTTCTTATGTTCTTATTGACTTATCCACGGTCATCTAATGAGTTCATTGCAGAGAGTTGAATCAGGCTCTTCCTGTTTTCTAGATCAGTCTCTTAACCACTATGCTACAACATTGTGGTGTTCAGCGTGAATGGAGCAGGAAGAAAATTAGTAAATTTTGTACCAAATTTATTTTGTACCAAATTTATTTTGTACCATAAAAAAGACTGAGTTTGGGTACCTCTTCAAGGTTACTCTTAATTTGTTCTCAAGATTGAGTGATATGTATGCTGCATTGTCAGAGGTTCTTTGACAAAGCACTAAAACTAGCATGAGGACACACTGGGTGTTCTTGTGCCTATTCTCAGGGCTACTGCTGCACCAGAGGTTGCCCTCTGTAGTGGCTGGTCACCCCTTGCAGCCATGTTTTGGTGGGGAAGGATGGGAGCAGCAGTGAAGCTATGCCTTGTGTTTCTGGCACCAAAGCACAATTGTGTTTTTTCTTGGGGTAGAGCCTCCGGGAGAGAGTTGCAAGGCCAAGCTTGCCAGAAAGAAGATTTCACGTCGGTTGTGCTGCACAGGATGTTTCTTGAGATTCTCATACAGCTGATTTTATGTAATGTTACCCGTTCATTTGTGCAGGCTATTGAAAAGGGAAATGGATGATGAATCACTGAGAACTGCTGTGGCTGTAACGATGAATAATATACCTCTGTATGGTATAATGCTCCCTCATGGCGTGGCCAGGGGCCTTGTGTGGCGAGGGGGCTTGCGTGGTTCGAAGAGGCTATGGGCTATGCCATGGATGGCCACCCACGACGGACAGGCCACAGCAGAGAACTCAGACCAAGTGTGATCCACTGGAGAAGGACATGGCAACCCACTCCAGTATCTTTGCCAAGAAAACCCCATAGACAGTAACAAAAGGCTAGGGCTTGGCATGATGTGGTCCATGGGTTTGCGAAGAGTCAGACTCGACTGTGTGAATGAACAACAACAAAAATGTGTAGAGATTTGAACTTGTTGTGCTGTCATCACCATACTGGGACAGTTATTCGTGTTCTCTCAGGACTCAACTAGATGATAGGTGTGACCTAAGGCCACTTCCGCACTGTCATTTTTGTCACGCGTTTGTCCCTATTGCATCAGGGGTTTCCCCCCAAAATGTGTTTTGCTTTCTCTAGAAGTCCCAGGGGGAGCAAAACACATGTGGGAAAAAGGGGGGGGACCCAAAGCAATAGGGGGAAATGAGTGACAAAAATGACAGTGCGGAAGTTGCCTATGTCAGGGCAGGGGGTCTAAAATTTCCAAGTACTCTGGCTCAGGTGCATGGCATGGGAGGTGGGGCTTCAGCCTTCCCTCCTGTGCTGTTTCTGCATCCTGAAGCAGCTATAGAGAGCTCTTGTTTGTCCTGCTGTGGGGTGCCACACACTACACTCACAGAGCTCCACAGTGAAGAAAACAAGCCCCTCCCCAGGGCAGCTGATATGGCTTGGGGAAAGAGGGTGGGAGGGCAGGTTGAAGCCCCTCCTCCCCCTGTGCTGCACTTCCAAACTGGATCAGGCCCCGGAGCACTTGGAAAGAGTAGTTCCACAATGTTGCATGTGACTCCTCCACTTTTTTGTTGCAAATATTAGGCAATGTATACTGCCTTGAGCCCTTTGGGATAAAAATATGTAATAAACAAATTAAAAAAAATAAAACCAGAGGTTTATCAATCAGGTGTTCTAACAAGAACAATGTTTTAAAAGTTCAAGGCCTTGAAAGATATGAACTGGGATGTAGTTTCCTTGCATGTTATTAACTGACAGGGCAATCCTAAACAGAGTTGTATCCTTCTAAGCCCATTGACTTCAGTGGAATTAGAAGGCTGTAAATCTATTTAGCACTGTACTTTTAGACTTTTTACATGAACAGTCTAATAGATGCTAAAATGTACCTTTCTTTGCTAAGTAGACAGAGTGTTTAATAAGCTGCAATTTAAAATGTTTGGCTTGACTTTATTCTCCATCTCCTGTCTACGCAGAATTGACATGTATGTGGAAGGCACTATGGATCTGATGGGAATGTTTTTAATGTATCCGTTCTCTCCGCCTGAGCAAAGAGAGGCTCAGCTTGCCTCCATCATTGAGAAAGCCACAACCAGATACCTTCCGGTCTATGAAAAGGTGTGTCACAGTGATTTCTACTGTGTACTGCATATTACTCTGGACAGATGGTAGAGGCACTAGAACAGCAACAGAAACACAGGAGGCATATTTGTGCTAGCTCATTTTGGGCATCAGGTTTATTTCACTATATACTGGAACTCAGACAATATAGGGTGAGCTGAGCAAAGCTGTCAAAATAACAAACAAAATAACATGGAAGCTTGCTGGGTGAGTCACACGGTCTCAGCCTCACCTGCCTCATAGGATTGTTGTGAAAATAAGATGGAGGAGAAGAGAATGATGTAAGTCACTTTAGGTTCCCCCTGGAGAGAAAGGGAGGGTATAAATGAAGTAAATAAATACATCACTCCAAAGGTTATGTGTTTGGCTGGCTTTCTCACTGTGAATAAGGGATCAGGGTCTTGACAAAAGAATGACTGCACAGGTAGACTGAATCCACATATCTTTAGATATATGCTGTCATAACCAACCACAGCCTGGATTTGCAACATCCAATAATGTGTGGATCACACCCACACAAAGCCTTTGCACTTCAAGACACTGTTGGTGAGAAACAGTACTTTGGAATTCTGAATGAATGGAGTCGGGGGACATTAGGGAGAAGCGCAGATATCACCTTGGGGTACACACTGATCTCAGGAGCTGCAGTTTTCAACATCTGCTATGCACTAATGAATTCGCTTAAGCAAAGATAGAGCCACTTGGCTAATATAAGCCTTTTGGAGGCAACGGTAAAGATAGTCTAGAAAAATACTACATAAATATAAGCCACTCAAGGACACTGAGTGGAAGGCTGTGGCACACGTGACATCTGAAGCTTGTCCTAGAGTTGCAATGGTGTTATTTACCCAGCTTACCTTTTACCTAAACTAATGGCATTTTTGTCCTTTTCTAGGCATTGAAACAGCATGGACAGAAATTCCTTGTTGGTGATCACTTTAGCTGGGCAGATGTACAACTGATTGAAGCAATTTTAATGTTAGAAGAGAAAAAGTGTGATATTCTTGCACAATTCCCTCAACTACAGGTAATCAGTCAATATATCTAATTCTCAACATGGCCAAATCTGTGGATACTTAAATCTGGAGATTGGAGCCATGAACAAACAAGACCGGAGAAAAGCCTCACGTTTGCAAAAAAATCTGAAATCTTAAAAAAAAAAAAAAAACCCTTGGAGATTAACGCCCCCCGGATAATAGAAGCGGCACCAGTAGCTTTAAGAAACAAATACCCTCTGCAGTGGTCATTGTGGAGGTTGCTAGGCAGCCACAGTTTTGCCAGCATCAAGCCATGGTTTCTGTCAGTAAAATAAATGGTGAGCTCACTGGGGCCAGGACTGGCAGTAACCAGTGGCAGACCCAGCTGTTCACTGATATTCAACAGCAACCACCACCTGAAAGCCAGTGTGGTGTATTGGTTAGAGTTTCAGACTAGGATCTGGGAGACCCAGGTTCAAATCACAAGTCTGCTGTGGAAGCTCACTCAGTGACCTTAGGCCAGTAATCCATTCTCAGCCTGCTATACATCACAGGGTTGGTGTGAGGATACAATGAACAAGCGCAATGAAGTAAGCTGCTTTGGATCTCTGTTGTGGAGAAAGGCAGGGTATAAATGAAGTTAACAAAACTAAAGATAGGAGGCAGCCAAATAAATGAAAGGTTGGTTAGTGAGTGGAAAGGAGAGAAGAAAGCAGGGGAAACTGAAGATATGGGGGCTGCCAGGAAGTGTGGAAGAGGAAATAATGTAGGGGAAAATGAGATGCCCCCACAATTCCTTGCAGTTCCCCCACTTGTATATCTAATTCTTAACATGGCCAGATCTGTGGATACCTAAATCTGAAGACTGGAACTATGAACAGACAAGATTGATCTTTCTACAAACCTGGAAAATGCTCCAGGTTTGCAGAAAAATCTGAAACCTAAAAAAGGGAGGGTAAAAAAAACACCCAAATAATAGAAGGAACACCTGTTGCTTTAAGAAACTAACGCCTCAGTGGCCATTGCTAGGCAACTACAAAGTACAGCCAGGCTTCAAGACTTGGTTTCTGGCAGTAAAGGGGGGGGGGCTCTTCCCAGAGCTGTTTTGACCTTTGAAGGAGGAGACAGATGGCAGATGGAGTGGAAAAGGTAGGTGTTATGTCCTCTGACCGCCACCAGGTGACAGCGAATTCTCCGGAGCTTGAATCTGTACAAACAATAGGGACTAGGCTCCTAGTCTCTCCCATTGGGAACTTATAGGACCTTGGTGGGAGATTTGAACCCACCAATGGAACCTAGGGGTGTGTCCCCAGGTGTGTATATAGTTGGCCATACGGCCAGTAGTCCGTGTTCTTATTGTGTCCAGTGAAGTACTATGTTTCACAGCACGCTGTCTCGTGATCTCCAATGCGTCGAACCCACTACACAATAGTAGGGTTGCCAGCTCTTGTTTTTCTCCAGGGGAACTGATCTCTATCATCTGGAGATCAAACATAATACCAGATCTCCAGGCCCCACCTGGAAGTTTGCAACCTTAGAAAGAGGGCCCCAACCCTAGCCTCTCTGTCCCCACCCTTCAGAAGAAGACAGGACGAGACAGTCTGCTTGCCCTGTCCTACCACCAAAGGCCAGGCTCCCCAATTGTATGGGCTTGGGTCGGGGTGGGCACTTCCAGTCTCCCGGAAGTGGGCTGGGAGCCTCCCGCTGGCCAGGTGACTGCGCTTGGCAACCCTAAACCTCACAGGTTTCTTGTGAGGATAAAATGGAGGGCAGGAGAATGATGCAAGCTGCTTTTGGTCCCCCAATACACTGCCTGGACCATTTATAGACCATTTGGACCCAGTTTCCATGAGGGATGTTTACAAAATCATGAGATCTGTGAAGAGTACCCTACTTATGCCCTGGATCCATGTGCTTTGTCATGGTTTCCAGGAAGATGGTGTCAGCCATGAACAAACAAGACTGGAGAAAAGCCTCACGTTTGAAGAAAAATCTGAAATCTTAAAAAAAAAAAAAAACCTTGGAGATTAACGCCCCCCAGATAATAGAAGCGGCACCAGTAGCTTTAAGAAACAAATACCCTCTGCAGTGGTCATTGTGGATGCTGCCTGTTCTGCTCCCATCCTTTTTTAAAATTTAGTCTCTTTTCATTTACTTGTGCTTTGTTCCAGCTATGTTTTCCACTTGGTTCAGATTCTTGCAATCCAAATCCTGTTTAATTGTTTATTGGATCCTTTTGATTGTACTGCCTTACTCTGTGCAATCCGCCTTCAGTTCCAGTGGAAAAGGTGGACTATAAATATAATAAATAAGTTAGTAAATAAATGAATGAAGTAAATAAATAGTGAAAAAGACATGGGGGGCCGATAAAGGGTAGGTTGGCTTGTTGGCTGGTGGGTGGGAAGGAGAGAATGAAGCCGTGAAAGGGGAGAGGAGCCCTTGGAGCTCCCAGAAGGAGGAAAAGAGGAAACAATGGGGGAGGGGATACAGGGAGAAATGAGACGCCCTCCCCAAGTCCTTGTGGGTCTCCCACTTGTTCATTCTATCACTTGTGCATTATATATAGATCCCATACTGATTCAGACCTATGATTATGTGTAAAGTTCAAGTAATAGCCTAGACTTAGTAGTAGAACAATGCCCATCATGGAAAAGACTGATCCCATCCCTTCCCTTGCTTCCCAGAATTTCTGATGATGAAATGTAATGTGCTCAGAGGGGAGGGACAGAGAACAAGTTTGTTTTCTTTTCCTCCCTATCCTCCTGTAAGAGAGAAAGGAAGAGCTTGGTCCAATACCTGTCTCATGCTCGTATCATGGTGAGCTGGTTAGCCTTGAGCTGGGGAAGGGAGCTGAAAGATATTGTTGTTCCTTATTTCACACCCAGCTACCCCTGCTTCAGGAATTGTGCCCCTGACATTATGCCAAACTTGGGCTTGCCTGGCTTAACTGTGGTTTGCTGTGACATGTGTCCAAGTGTCTGATTACATGTGGCAACACCCTGCTACCACCTGACTATTTCTGAGACTACCTGCTTCATTGCTACCTTCTTATTTTCTTTTGCTTCCTTTATAGCCCATCTTTTCAGCAAAGACTTGAGGCAGATTACAAAAATCAAAAACCAGTAATACAATACAAAGTACAAGTACAATTTATAAAACAACAATACATACTATAAAAAACTATCTTGGTCCCTATCCTTTTGACAAGAGGTTTGCCATTAGCTGTCAGCTAGTTGTCATTTGAAGCTGGTTTGCACCAGCTAGGGTTTTGAAATGAACATAGCCTATCCTTCTCCTGGCTGAATCCAGCCCACAGAAAAGCAAGAACATGAATGGGATGGGAAAAGGGCAGTGATGGGGGAAGGAGGGAGAGTGAGAATTAATGCATTCATGAGGAGGCTACAGCAGAGGCTGCAAAGAATGGAAGGAATGCCCTGTGTGATTGCCACAGGCCAGATGAGCCTAAATGTCTCCAAAGAGGTGTGCCTTCTGCTACAATGAAAGGCCAGCCCATGAAGGAATACTTTACCAACAGAAGTGCAAGCAAAAACCAGTGCTTTCAAAGAAACCATCCAGGGATTCTGGGGGAGACAAGTGATAAAACTTAGAATGTGATCCATGGATTGCATGCATGTTTGGAAGGCAAACTGTGGTCTCATCCATAAATTACAGTTTTGTGCAACCTACGATTTGGCACAAACTGTGACTGAGTTCTAGTCTCTTCTTCTTTCTTGTAATGGTGGGTCTTTTGTGACAGATAAAGCTATTTTCCTCAGCACTGTAGCTGACAAGAGCATCTGTACCTGTTAACACTTGTCACTGTCATGCAGCTGTTTCAGGCACACACAAAAACCCCTTTTGTCTAAAATGGAGGTGGCAGCCCAACCAGGGCTATTTTTGGGCAGGAACGCACAGGAACAGAGTTCCAGCTGGCTCCTAAGTTGGCCACGCCCAGCAGGAACTCATTAACATAACAGGCCACACCCAACAGCAGAAACTCATTAGGATTGGCTACATTAGGGGGTGTGGCCTAACATGCAAAGGAGTTCCTGCTACAAAAAAGTCCTGGGTTTTGACAACAAACAAGGTAAACAGAATAACAAGCAAAAGGTGGGTGTGGCTGGATAACCACACTTCTGGTAACAGGGGGTGCGTCCTAATGTACTAATGAGCTATGCTGGCAGGGGTGTGGCCTAATATGCTAATGAGTTTCTGGTGTTGGGTGTGGCCTATTATGCTGATGAGTTCCTGCTGGGCTTTTTCTACAGAAAGAGCCCTGCCCAAACCCATTTCAGACAATTGTGTTTAGAACTAAGCTAGAAATCCAGAGTGATTCATACAGATTGTATAGGACACTGTGACCACAAGACAAATTGACACCATTTTACTAGGAGATTAAAAAATAAGGCCCAGGCTGATGGTGCAAAATCAAGTAAAAATATATTTTATTACTTAGTTAAATTTCCAAAAATTCCCTATGTGTTTCGCCACACGTTTTGCCAACAGGCTTCATCAGGGGAATCTGTTTGTCTTGCAGTAGTTCATCTTGCAGTAGACGAACAGATTCTCCTGACAAAGCCAGTTGGAATAACTGAGTTTTTATATTATTATTTTTTTTTACCTGATTTTGCACCATCATCCTTGGCCTTATTTTTTAATTTCCTGTGACTGGTGCAGCTCTTTATTTCTGTTGTACCATTTTATTAGCATATATTTGGGGAATTCTTTCTTAAAACTGACAGACACTATCCAGATTAATTTTCCACACTGGTCTTGTGATACCAAGCCCATTGCGAAGTACGCTATTTGAGTTTTTGTCATTATTTATTAATTAAAATATTTATACCCAGCCTTTCTTCTTGATTCATGGCAGCTACTGGGTAACAAGCATGCTCTTGGGAACAGCCAAATGGTGAAAGCTTATACACATTGCTCAACTGCCAGGGAGCAACTGTAGAGAAATGGGCAGTGAGAACATGTACTGGAGAATGTGTAAAAGGGGGAGGTTAGTCATGGCTGATTCTTGCTGGATTGGGTCCAATCATATTGCAGTACATTCAGTTCTAACAGTTGGGAAGATGCAGCATTGATATGGGAATATCCTACATGATCCTACCTTACGATACAATACTAAACAGAGTTGCACACTTCAAAACCCATTGATTTCAGTGTGCTTAGAAGGATGTAACTGTGCTTTGGACTGTACTGTTAGATGCTCGCACTACAGTGTGGAACCATGCCACACGTGGACAACATCCAACTCCATTCTTTGGTTATATAGCAAGAAGGTTCTGTTTGTGATGGCTGGTTTACTTTGGAAGAGTTGCCGATGTTATATAGAATATGCTTTAAACTGAGCCTTTAAAAGGGTTTTGTGCAGACTGAAGCAGTTCTGTTAGTGTAACCTCACATTAGCTTCCTTTTTTACCTTAGGCTTTCAAAGCAAGAGCATGCAACATTCCCACCATTAAGAAATTCCTGCAGCCTGGGAGCCCAAGGAAACCACCCCCCGATGAGGCATATGTAGCCACTGTGAAGAAGATTCTCAGCCTTGGCTAAGAATTGCATCAAGCATCAAGAACGCCTGTCAGTGTGCCTGGAAATGCTAAAAATCAGAAGGCAGTTAAATGAAATGATCACCTGCATAGTTAAAAGCAATACATGAGAATGAAGAATGTTGAGCAACTGTTGTTTCTTAGAGTGTAGCTTGCTTTACAGGGTGTTCAATTATTTCAATTAAAGTGTTCAATATAAAGAGAATGTTTTACCCATTCTGGAAAATATCAAATATATTTTTTCTGCTATATCTCATATGAAGTGGGAATTATTTCGAATCCAAAAACACATTTGTATGTTTGCCTTTGGATGCATGGCTGAATACTATTGACTGACCCAACATACCACCAATGAGCACACAAAAGCTGGTGTTGATGTGGCAAGGAGGTCATACCCCTAAAAGAGGCAAATTACACCACTGTCAAATTTGGGATGCAACAGTGTAATCCTAAACAGCATTACACCCAAATCCATTAGGTCAGAGGGGTGCAATTTTGTTCAGGGTTGCATTGAAAATTATATTTCTGAAAAGAAATATCTGATATATATAATTGCCCTAACACGTTGGCCATTTCCAGCTCTCCCATTGGCTCTGCTTTGCAAAGCAGTTAGAGCTTCAGAGCAGGGTCTGCCAGACCCAGGTTCTTGCTGTGGAAGTTGAGTGGGTGATTTCGGACCAGTCACACACTCTCAATCTAAGCTACCTCAGAGAGTTGTTGTGCAGATCAAAAGGGGGAGAGGAGAATGATGTGAGCTGCTTTGGTCTCCACTGTGGAGAAAGACTGTACTTTTCCTCCTGGGGAACCATTGCTGCACATATCCAGGTGACGGGTGGAGAGCACTCAGAATTAAAACTGCTCTCCAGATGGCAGAGATCAGCTACCCCAGAAAAAACAGCTGCTTTGCAGGGTGTACTCTGTGTCATTATACCCTGCTGAGGTCCCTTCCCTCCTGCTTGGGTCCCCACTGTGGAGAAAGACTGTAGTTTTCCTAGGTAGATGCTGCGTGGGGGGGGGGAGATGGAAAGCTGAAGTCAGAGGGGCAGATAATGGTAGGTTGATGGTTGGCTGGGAAGGAGATAGGGTTGCCACCTCCAGGTTGTGAAATTCTTGGAGATTTGAGGGGTGGAGCCTGGAGAGGGTGGGGTTTGAGGAGGGGTGGGTCCTCAGAAAGGTACAATGCCATAGACTCTACCTTCCAAACCAGCAATTTTCTCCTGGGGAAATGCTGTTGCCAATCTTCAGGGGAGGACTGGAGAACACTCAGAATTAGAACTGCTCTTCAGATGGCAGAGATCAGTTCCCTTGGATAAAATGGTAAGCTCTGTGACATTATACCCTGCTGAGATCACCACAGCAAATTGACACTGAGTGCCCAAGGCCAGGTCACCTGCCCAGAGACTCTTTCTAGAGACAGTTGTATTTATTTCCATAACGGGTCTTATTCCAAGTTAAAACATAAAACAAGAAGACCAAAAAATAAAATTTTAGAAGTCAACCTTTCATATCACCTGCTGCCTGGTCCTTCTAACTAGAGATGCTGGGGCTTTCCACATGCCATGCAGATGCTCTGTCACTGAGCCACAGATTTTCTTTGAGAATATGAGATAATGTAGAATATTGCCTGGGTGGCTAGAAGATTCTGGCAGTATCTAGCAGCTGTGAAAACAATGCTATTACACATAGCATGATTACTATTAGAAGTCATGATGAACCTGCATTTGTGACTTTGGCCTTTGAGCAGAGAGAGTGTGGACCTGGAACATGGTGGTAGAAAGTGCCGTCAAGTCACTGCAGACTTATGGTCACCCTGTAGGGTTTTCAAGGCAAGAGATGTTCGGAGGTGGTTTGCCATTGGCTGCCTCCTTGTCTCTGGTATTTGTTGGAGGTCTCCCATCCAAATACTAGCCAGGGACAACCCTGCTTAGTGTTTCAAATCTATAAGATCTGGCTAGCCTGAGCCATCCAGGTCAGGGCTGAACCGGAACATACTACATGTAATCGAAACCTGTGTTTTGCCAAAGTCTCTCCCCCCCCCCTTTAACATGCATATCTGAATCACTCTGGCTGCTTCCACAAGGGACTGTGTGAACAATACCCACACCACAACAGCAGCAAGTAGGGCAGGAATGGGTGGGAACAGCATCTACATCCACTTTCCCCTACTGAGCTGCATAAAAGGCATGTGTTCTGTTGCTGAGATTATTAACAGGATTGTAGATTAACCCGGGCAGTCCCTATGAATTTACTCTAGATAGTTCTGGTTATCAGTTCAGAATGATTCCATAGTCCTCCTGGGCTACCATGAACTGGCAGAAAGTGCAGCTTCGCTCAGCAAATCTCTCAGAATACCTACCCTCTTGCCCAGTGTGCATTTTTTCATCATGTAAACTGGTGTCAGAACTGTCTATACAACACAACCATATGCAACAGCCTCATACTGATTTGGGACAGTTTGGCCACTATTGCTGCTCAGACTGGCAACTGTCCAAGATTTCATCCTTGTGGTCTGAGAGCCTTTGAAGCACCTTCTGCATGCAAAAAACTGAGCAATGGGTTGAATCCAGCCAGCTTTTTCACTCAGCCTTTCTCAGTTCCCCTCCTTACTACAGCCTCCATCCCATGTGGCTTCTGTACATGCAGGCCCTCCCATGATCACCGGCATAGCCTTGCTTTCAGATACAAAAGGGAACCCCCCTTCCTTCCTTTTCACCAGTGGGAAATCTGGTTGGACCCAACCCTTTGCTTTTCCCTCTAAAAGCCAGAACGGGCTGAACTGCTTCATCCTGAGTTACATCATTGTTCCATCAAGTCCAACTTTTGTCACTCTCCCTGGAAGAAGCTCTCCATTATGGCAGCCGGACATCTTTCCCAGTTGTATCAATTTAAATACTTTTAACTAGATATGCCAGGATGTGTTTCTGGGGTTGCCAACTTGTATAATGTGGATGTGTGTGAAAAGAGGGGGTGGAGATCAAATCCTGTTCTGCATGCTCTGACACAAAGCATTCAGCAATTGTCACAGGACCCATGTCACCTGTAAGCACAGGACTATTCAGGCAGTTGTAAGCTCACCATCCTGCTGGTGTATCAGTCACTTCTCCATCCTGCCTTTCCTCAGATACATAAATGCAGGAGTATGTATGAACAGATTAAAAACATTACCCCATATCTGCACTGTGTTATGTCATATTTGCACAAGAAAGCCTTTCCCTTTATGGATTAATCAATATGACAGCTGTACTGTAGGTGAAAAGTTATGTAAAGTCAGAGTAGACTCTCCCCCCCCCACCCCCGTTTGCACTGGAGAGTTTAATCTTCCTGACTGGCTGCCCTCATTTTATAAGGTGGAGCTCTACAGCTATATAAGTCTGAGGCGTTCCCATTCAACTTTTTGCCACAGAAGAACTTCTACGTATCCAGGAATTTCAGAGGTTAGTACTCCGGGTTAGAAAACATATTCAACAGTCCATAGCTGCTGACCTCATCCTTGAGAGAAGACAAGTGGTCGGGACCAAGCCCGAGGTCCCAGCTGAGATCCAGAGGGGATATTTCCCCCTCTCCCTTCCCTCCTGAATATTTCAGATGGGCAAAGTTATGTTTGAACAGGCACATGCTTACACAACTGTAAGCTTTTCCTCTTTCAACTACAGAGCCCAAGGCGGGGAAAGGTTCAGCAAGTTGGAGCTCTGAAAAGGCTATGTTTTTTAAAAAAACAACAACACAGAGACAATAATTTCTTGCTACCACCATCAAAGAGAAGCATGCCAGAAAGGTTGCACGGTGTTGCTTGCAGTGAGGTTCTTCACCTATATTGTCTTTTTACAAATGAGTTCTTCTGCTCTGAACAGGAACCCAAGAGTTTATAGCCATGGCCAGTAAACCCAGACTCCATTACTTCAAAGGAAGAGGCCGCATGGAGAGCATTCGGTGGTTATTGGCAGCAGCTGGGGTTGAGGTTTGTTTTTATTGCTTGGAAAACTTGTTTCTTTGTGCTATTTTTATTGCTTTGAGAACTGTTGAAGACAACAGCATTTATTCAGGAGCCTACCTGGTAGGCAGTGGCTGATCTGAGTGCAGACTGAAGAGGACAGTGTAAGCTTAGGGCTGGGGATGCTGGAATTGGGATCCCCATGTTGCCATGACGATTACTAGTAACCAAAGGACAGTCATTCTATTTCAGCCTAACCTGTCCCACAAAGTCCTTGCGGGATAAAATTGGGGAGGAGGCTTCGTATGCTTCTCTGAGCTCCCCAGAGAAAGGAAAGGATAAAAATGTGATAGTTTCTACACCTAAAGTTTGGACAGGGCAGAAGATAGTTCCCCTTTATGTTACACTAATGCTTTGAGGTGCAAACCATATCACACCTCAGTTTCAGATACAAAATTTCTTAAAGTAATATGAAATAACTGATGATGAGGGAAATGCTGTGGGATTTGTTTGCGTAAGATCCCCATGGTATCCATACACAGTCTCTAGGTCATTGTTGTGCTGGAGGGAACAGACTGAGCAATGTCTGTTCATACTGGTGCACACCAGGACTTCAGAGGGGGCAATACAGCTAGAAAGACAGGACAGCACTCTGTGTACCCTTCCCTTTGTCTGCTGGGGTTGCCATGTCCCCCCCTGGCCACTGGCAGGGGATGGGAGGGGTAGGATTTCCCAATCCAGATTGGGAAACTCCTGGAGATTTGGTGATGGAGCCTAGGGAGAACGGGGGGGGGCCCTCAGTGGGATACAATGCCATGGAGTCCACCCCCCAAAGAATCCGTTGTTTCCATGGGAACTGATCTCTGTTGTCTGGAGATGAGCAACTTTCCAGGAGCTTCCCAGGTCCCACTTGGAGGCTGGCATCCCTGTTGTCTGCTCTGCAGCTGTTTACCTGGATTGGTATTCTCAAGGAGTTTCCTTCCCTCTAGCTGACCTTCCTCTCTCCTTCTTCCCCCTTTCTTTTCTTTGTCCACCAGGAGGGCAAGATGTGCTCTCTGCAATCTCACTCCTTCCTAGTCTAGATAGGTAGCTAAAATGCTGATTCTTCTCTTTCCTATTCTGTACGGAGTTTCTTCAAAATAAAATACTTTTATTTCTTTTCTAAAGCAACACATTCCCAAGGAGCCTCTTCATTCCACTTACTGTGCAAATCTGTCAACATGTTGTGCATTGGATTGAATCTAATAAATGGCAAGTAGAGCGAAGGTTCCAGAAGAGACTGGTCAAAAATTCCCCCCTAGCAGATTTTTCCAGCAGGAAGACATTCCCCCCAGCAGATGTGTCTTCCTCCTGGAAGATAATCAGTGGTTTGTCTCCAACATCATACCTGATAACCCTCTTTCGAGATTTCCAAAAGTGATAATAAAAGAGGAAATGAATCAGGAACCTGCTACAAGTTTACTCAGAGGCTTCAGCAGTACTGAAATTGGAATTCCCTTACATTCATGAGATTCCTAGCATCTTTTGCCTCTTTTATTTTTCCAGTATGAAGAAGAATTCATTAAAGTAAAGGAAGACCTAGAAAAGTTAAAGAAAGGTGAGTAAAATAGATTAATGTTTTATATGTCTGTCTCTGTGTATACTAATACAGTATTCAGAATTGATATAATCTTAGGCTGCGATCATACGCACAATTAGACCTGCCATAGGCGCAAATGCTGGGCGGAATTAAAGGGCGCGATCAGACAATAACATCTAGGAAGCGCCCCGCAGCCATTGGCAACCTGTTCTGCTCCGCCACAGAAGCGGAGTTAAAAGACACGAGGGGAAATCTGGTACAAAACAGGTTGCAACAGGCCATGGATGGACTTTCCCCTGTCTGATCGCTCCAGTGCGCTCTCATGGCATTGGGATGGTCTGATCAGGCCATTCCGACTCTGTGCCATTGTTTTTCCCCCCTTCTCAGTATGCGCATCATCACAAACTCCATAGGGAGCCCTCAGTGCGGAGATGTGATTCATCAATTCCTCATTTAAGCGCATTGGAAACAAATGGCAAAAAAAATCCCTGACTCACCCGTGGTTGTGTCTGATCATGCAGTGGCAGGCTGTGGCCACAGCTTCCAAGGACTGTGTGATCATGCAACTGCGAGTCAAATTCCTCTGGAGGAAATAGCTTCCCTCCCCCCCCCCCCCCCCCGTTTTTTCTGGCGCATGTGACCACAGCCTTAGATTATGATACTTGGACATCAGAATTACACCAAAGCTCCTCTGTCAAATATAATGGTAAAGCTACCATAGAGCAGGATTGTAGACTGATTGGGTTCTTTGTACAGCACCATCTGAAGAGCAGGTGGGCCATTTTGAAAAGTTAAGGTCAAATGTCCTCAAAGTAGTCCTTTACTGGCATTGTTATGGGTAAGAATAGCTTTAAATCCAGTGTTGCCATGCAGTCCCCTGCCACCAAATTGTATGTTTAGAAGGAGATGAAAGTTTTTTTGCCCATTATTGCAGCAAATTAGTACCTATGGGCCATTTGGGGTCAGGAAATTGATGCAGGGAAAAAGCTGACACCCTTTCTTCCTGTGCTCCACAGTTCCGATCTGAATCAGTCCCCTGCACCTTGTGCTCAGAAATTGAGTTTTCAGCAGGGAATCTGATGCTGGCATGTGATTGATTAAAATTCAGATTGGGAGACACAACGTATTTTCTATCTGGCATGTGTAATGTGGCCCTTAAGGGTCAACAGTGCAGAGCAGACACAGCTTAAATAACTTAGGAATGGCATCATGGTCTGAATCCTCTATAAATGTTGATTGAAACCTCTGTAGTTTCAGGACAGTAACAATAGTTAAGGATCTTATCGCATCCTAATTGCATCCTAATAATCTGTTGAGTTATTTGGGGCTTTCAACAGATTTTTATGTAGATGTTCTTATCCAGGAAAGAGTCAGTGATGAATTTTAGCAGAATATCCATCTTAGGCAGTAGGCCAACCAGTCTTAATTTAAATTAGTTTATTTATCCAACCACTTGTTTTTCACTTTGGAAATAAACTTTTAAACAATGAGAAACACAATGCAGGAGTGAGACTTAAATTCCAGACATAAGATGTGCTCCTGAAATCCTGTCAGGGTATCAGGTAATTGAATTAATTCCTCATCTTCTGTTCTCAAGATGGATCCCTGCTGTTTCAGCAAGTGCCCATGGTGGAAATCGATGGCATGAAAATGGTGCAGTCCCGAGCGATCCTCAACTACATTGCAGCAAAACACAAACTCTGTGGGAAAGACCTCAAGGAGAATGCATTGTACTGTAACATTTCTAACATTATCTACTAAATTCATATTTCTCTTTACTATACATAAGGTCAGGCAAAATCTCTAGTTTGTGGCATGATCTGTTGCCAAGTTATGATCTGCATATTTCTACCCAGGGCCACTATCCACTGGGACAAAAAAAGTAAAAGGGCATTGTGGAGCGATATGAACTCATTTGACCTCTCAGTCATGACAGGCTTTTCCCTCAACAAACAGGGTAGCTGAACTCTTTTTCTGCAAGGACATCACCATAGCATATGTTCCTATCACACATGCACTCGTGTCACACTTTTCTGTTGGACAGTTCACATGGTATCATTGTAGAGTTCCAAAACATGTTTTGTTCTTTGTTTTCTGTAAACTAGACACACTGGGAGTTCTCTTTTCCAAGGTCTGTGGAGGTTTTTTTCCGTTGTAAATAGCACTGATTAGCACTGGAACAGTGATGCTTATATGCACATGGGGGAAGGTTTAACCTTACTCTTGGTACTAATTTCCTAAGTTGAACCTGAACCACGGAATTGTTACTTGTCCCACTGGGACAATCATAAGTCAAGCAGTATGTAGCCTGTCCCAACAGGATAAATACTCATTTCATGCCAAGAAAATTGTGTCTGTATGGGGGTATAGTTTTTTAAAACCCCTTTTCTGTGCTCCTACATGGCTGCTGTTAAAAGAAAGATGCTTAGGAGCTTTGAACATGAACCTTGCAGCATGTTTGTTTCATTTGAACCTTTGTCTTCATTCCTTTTTGTAATGGTTGCTATACAATCCAGTTCTGAAAGTTCCTGTGTTGTGTATATATTTGTTAGGTTACACACATATCGGCTACATACCTTCTTACCTTCAAAGCCCTATATGGTCAGGGACCTACTTACCTAAGGGGCCACCTTTCCCCACATGTTCCCCAGAGAGCACTAAGATCGGGGTTCCAAAACCGCCTAGCCCTCCCAGGCCCTAAAGAAGCCAGGCTAGCTGTGATGAGAGCCAGGGCCTTTTCTGTGGTGGCCCCTAACTGGTAGAATGAGCTCCCGGATGACATCAGGGTCCTGCAGGACCTTGTGCAGTTCTGCAGGGCCTGCAAAATGGAGCTCTTCCACCAGGCTTTCGTCTACTGCAGCCCTGGCTCCAAAATCAGTAACATCAATACCAAGTTAATAACCAACAGCCTGGCAGGAACATGGATTATGATGGTAGTGACCTTCTGGATGTTGAGAGGACGCCGTCATTGCCTATTAACAACTCTGTTTATTAGTATTAATGCTTATGTGCTGTGGTTGATTTTAAACTTTCTGTTTTAACAAATCTTGTAGTTTTAATACATACATACATACATACATACATACATACATACATACATACATACATACATACATACATACATACATACATACATACATACATACATACATACATACATACATACATACATACATACATACATACATACATACATACATACATACCTCTTTCCCATTATTTGGGAATGGGTATCACTTGCTGAAATTAGCAAGAATAAAACATTAATCTTGCCTCCACTATGAGTTTATTAGATAACCTTAGGCAATCCACTCTTTCTTCCCCCTTCTCTGCAATGTGGCCATAATAATGCTAACCTACCTGACCAGGTGATGTACATGTACCTAGATGCTTCATGTGAAGATGTTGTATGCGAAGGGCTTTGAACATTCAGAAGCGCTAAGTAATACATTTCAAGTATTATTATTTATCTGTAGTCAGATTGGTATACTTTAGTCAGAGGAAGGAATGCTTCCACTGTTAAAGAAATGTATTTAAAATGGGAAGTTAATGCTCACCAACTATCTGGTGTTATTTCTATAATCTCTTTTGTTCAGAATGGATATGTACATTGAAAGTATTATGGATCTGGGTGAAATGATCATGCACCTACCTTTCAAGCCAGCAGATGCAAAAGAAAAAGAGCTTGCACTGATCATCGAAAGGGCCACCACCAGATACTTTCCAGTCTTTGAAAAGGTATGAAGCTGCTTAGTTTACTACCATAGTTGGATGATGGGCTCATCTATGCTCCAGTGGGTTTGACAATTTCCTCTTCATGGTCCCTCATTTCAATTTCATGATTTCTTATATGTACAGCTTCTCAGATACAAAAAATTCACTTGTCCTTTGTAAAAGCCAGTTGAAATCCTCACTATGGCACATCAGAATTCCTTTCCTTAAACTAGGGTATCTGAAACTTCTGATAGCTGAGGCATATTGCTTTTTCTGAATTAAAACTGAAGGCACACTCCAATCTAAAAGCAAACCTTTTTGCTTGTGACAGTGTGTTTCTATACGAGATCCTGATCTGCATGTTCGCCAACTAGAACAAGGCAAGCATAGTGCAGTGACTCATACAGATACACAACAGACATCCTCCTCTGTGAGAAGACTGTCCTGCATCTTTCCATTGGTCAATTAGCTCATTCAATTACTCTCAATGCATTGATTCAGCATAATTATCCTTCTCCTAGAGGAAGCTGACTGGAAGGATATATGATACAAGAACAGTATCTTATGCAGAAGTTCAACCCGTAAGAGCACTGTTACAAATCCTTGCCATGAAATGGTACAAAGGGGGGGGGGGGGGGGCGGGGTTTTTTTTAAAGGGGTCCAAAAATGTCTTCTTGTGTCTGCTAATTACCTAGCATAATATGAGCCCCTTAACATATTTCCTGTTCTGTAGGCCCTCAAAGATCATGGTCAGGATTATCTTGTCGGAAACAGGTTCAGCAGAGCAGATGTTCAATTGCTTGAAGTTATTTTAATGGCAGAAGAGCTCAAGCCTGATGTTCTGTCAAAGTTCCCTCTTTTAAAGGTAAGCCCTTAATGACCCTTAACAACTGTGAAAGATGTGGAGAGGCCATTCCTTGATCAAATTCACCGGGCCCTGCTCAGGCTCTTCCAAGTGACCAAACAGCAACAGAGCTGAAATCAACAATGCACCGTGTCAGTGGTTATTTCAATCACCTTCAAGTAAAGCCACAAGAAGTTTGATGCGATGTTTAGATTCCCCAGTTATTCATGGTAAACATATACAAGTGTAGAGCCGATCCTGATTTATGCCTAATGGCAGACTGATCCTGGTAGGATTTTAAATTTGAATTGTTTCTGTAGGCGCTGTATATGGGGTATGTCTGTGGAGCAGAGGATCAACCCCTGTTCACTGTCCCTTACGATTTCATATGGGAGCAGCATCTCAGAGACGTGTAACTCACCTCCCCACAAGGGTTGCGCCATTAATTCAACAGAGGCCGTAGACACTGATAATGTTCTCTTCTGTGTGCCTACCTGCTGCTCCTATTTTAATGAATAAAAGACCATGCATAAAAAGAGCTCTGTATGTCCTGGATCAGGATAACTGTATGCACAAGGATCCGGTATTTGGAGCTTTTGTTCCTTGCAAGCCCTTTGCCTTCAGAGCCTCAGGCCCTCCAGTCACCTTCCGCAATTCACACACCATTACTGCTCTTCATTTACTGTGTGTCCTACTGTCAGTCCAGCTGCTACATTAAATTAATTTTAAGAATCTATCCTCACTTAGGAAATATTTGTATTTGTCCACCCTTCAAAGCAGCCATTTTCTCCAGGGAAACTGACCTCTGTCTGCTGGAGACCAGTTGTAAAAGCAGGAGATCTCCAGGCCCCACCTGGAAGCTGGCAACCCTAACTATAAGGAAATACTGTAAGAGTGTTAATGTTTTAAGTATGTTTTTATTTTGAGTAAAAATAGTACTGTTAATTGGGCTGGCATTACATTTTATGACACACATGGTTCAGCCCGACAAAGAGACGTTTATGTCAGATCCGGCCCTCATAATGAATGAGTTTGACACCTCCGTAACATGGATAGGTGATCCACCTTCACTAAATGGGCAAGCATTTAGGGAACAGACTGTAGACATGGTCAAAACATAATTATGAGCTTCAATGAGGGAGAAATGGTGACCTCAGCTTCCCGAGGACCATCCATGAAATAAATGGGATTTTAGGTTGATGCCAGATATTTTCACGCAAGACACTTAAGTTCTTCAGGTGACAACTCCAAAGAAATGGCACCTTTTCTTGCTGGAAAATGCTTCTTGTTCCAATATTCTCTCTCTCTCTCTCTAGACTTATAAAGAAAGAATAAGCAACATCCCTACAATCAAGAAATTCCTGCAGCCTGGTAGTGCGAGAAAACCACCAATAACTGAAAAAGAGCTTGCAGAAGCCATGAAGATATTCCACTGAATCAGGATCATGGCTAATGTAACTGCAAGCAACATGCTACAGTTGGGCCACTCTTCAAATAATTTCAAGAGGCCAACAATGTACGGGTGCCGCTTCCAGAGGAATGACAATGTGAAGTTTAACGTTCAACAAAACAGGACAATTTTTGCAGTAGAAATGGTGTCAATCACATGCCATTACACTCAAACACAATGAAACATTCTGTTGTGTTGGTACTTAGCTATGTGATTTGCTTGAATTGTGGGTAACATGTTTGAGCTGGCATAACCACATTGACAGACACTTCTTCCCAGTGGTAACTTGCATGAATTTGATGGGCAAAAAACAGATACCTATTAGCATGGTCAGAGTAAGTCATTGGCAGACCAAATCAAAGTCTTCCAGTGGACAGCTGACAGGCTCGGCAGAGGGCACAGATTTGGCTTTGCAGAGAGACCTAAGGGGCGGGCTGCTATCTGGAACCAGTTCTTATAATCAGAATGCCTGGGTATAACATACAGATACCAGACTGAAAGAGAAGAAAGCATCGTGGAGCACCTTAAATACACACACATATGTAAAAACACACACACATATACACAAATGTAGAGGGAAAAATTTGAAACACGGTGCCAAAAGTCCATGGAATACAAGAGCAGTCTTCTTGTTCTTGTACTTTGCATATTTTATAGGCTTTTAGCCCCACTTATGTGCTCTGTACCCATGTGTAGGTGTGTACATATAAATCTGTAAACTCAACATAAAAACCCATGCATCTGCGAAATGGAGCTTTAATCTATACAAGCTCAGGCTGGTACAAACTAGTTTATCTTTAAGGGCGTCCCAAGACTCCCTTTTTGTTTTGGCAGCCACAGATTTGATTACTCCCTTGGAACGTGAGCTGGCTCTAATTTTTTAACCATCTCAACATTACCATAGCAGAGAATTCCCTCCCGCTCCCCCCTCATGGCTCGGTGAAGAGACTACTGAGCTTCTTTGTAGGCAAAGCAGGGAATGCTGACTTGATTCATTAAGAAGCAGGAATTATACTTTCTGCTAGTAGGATAGATCCATAGAATCCCCAAAGAAAGGTGGACAAAACCTTGGATTCATACTGAGAGGTTAGTAGTATCTAGTAAACATGTTGAACTGTAACTTTGCTGTCTGAAAGGTTTTCTTACCCAACCCCCAACCCCCCAAAAAACAGGGCTAGTGGATCAAACATGTCAGTTTATTTTGTTTTTAACATGTTAAATGTAGTTTAGGTGGCAGCTGGCAGTAGCTGGGAGAGAAAGGGGTGAAGAATTGAAAGAACCAGGAAGCTGAATGTTAATGGAGAGAAAGTGAATGTCAAGAGAACTGGAAGCAAGCTGAACATGTCATCAGAATATAGAAAGTAGAAAGTAACGGATGGAAGAGCTCACTCTGCTACTGTATGGGTACTCAGGGGAAAAAGACCATAGGGTTAGGCTTGGGGTTAGGAACCGGATCAAACCTCCACCATTTCCCCCCTCCCTGGTTTGCAGGGGGATCAGGTAGAAGCCAGAGCTGCTAGGCTGGGCTTCAAGTCCTCTTCACCCAAAACAATTGCTCTGCCAATCTCCCAATCATAGTCGCGAGAAGGGATTTTTGATACCAATATTTTGTCAGAAAGGGTTTTCATTGCAATGAAACGAGTTCATTTTTAAATAAGGTGGAGCGATTAATTGTCACTGCATGAAGAAGTTCTGACAAACTAAATCTGAGGGTGGGGGGGATAAAAATTAAAGAATGACTTTTTTTTTGGAAAAGTCTCTTCTAGCAAGCCTCTTCTGATAGGAATTCAATTTGCTTTCTAAGTGACGGTTCGGGTTGCCAGCCTCTGGGGGCAGCCTGGAGAATGGAGATCTACAGGAATTACAAATGATCTCCACATTGCCCCGTCTCTAGCAAAGATTGGGGGTGGCAGAGAGGGAGTCACACCTGCAGAAGGCTTTGCAGCGATTTACAATGAGGGGTGGAGGCGGGGATGGATGAGACCACTGAACCAGTCCAGGGGTAAGCTGAGCAGAGGGGCTTCTGTAGTGCTGACTGTGCATCTGAATGGATCCAGCCAGCTGTGACAACCGTGATGGGTATCGGCTCACCCACCACCAATGTTCCCTCTAAGTTATGGAGCCCTGTGAGCAAAAATTCTACTTTGTGAGCGACAAGCCTTAAAGTTGTGAGCAGGTGATTTGGCTACTGCATAAATTAGTTTTATCTGGAGCTATCCTTCCTGAGCTAAGACAAAAATGAGTGAGTCAGAGGCTAAAAAACTGTGAGCTAGCTCACACTAACTCATCTTAGAGGGAACACTGCCCACCACCTTCTACTGAGCTCCTGTGGGCCAGGTCCAAGCCGAGTAGACTTGCAGTGCTGCCGGCGCTGGCTCCCGGTTGCTGTTTGTGTTTCATAAACTTTTCTGATAAGTGAAAGACCCAGTTCACCTCCAGACATGGGGCCTCTCTCCATTTGAAAAATGCCCCATGCTTTGCTGACCAGGAGAGAATACACTAGGGACACTATGACTGGGCATCCCAGCACGACTCCTGACGATGGCTCCATGCCTAGGGACCAGAACAGGGAGATGCCTGCTGGTGCCTGGTCCGAGTAATCTCTGGGATCAGGTCCAGTTGCCTTGAAGAAAGGAGCAAATGGGCCAGCAGAGCCCAGAAGGGAGGGTGTAGCTGTGTACCGACTGGTAAGGGCAAGGGAGGCTGGCCTGCGGGATGCCCAGTAGTGTGTAAGAGAATACCTTTGGGCTGAGGAGAGGTCTATGGGAAGATGGGGGGGAGGGGGGGGAGCAGGTCTGACATGTCCAGGACAGCACTTACTTGGGTAGGCTTTAGAAGAAGTGGAAGAGCACAGCCTGGGTCTAGATCAGGGTGAACAAGTGGAGACCCGCAAGAAAATTGCGGGATGGTTATCTCATTCGTCCCACCTTTGCTTCCTCTCCTCACCCCCTACCTCTCTCACACTATTTCTCCCCTCTGCCCCCCTTTTCTTACTCTCGATTTCTCCTCCATGCATGTGACTTCCTCTCTCTTTCTGACCGGTCATCTTTCTCTTTGTTTTTGTGCCTCCCCACTTCATCATTCTTTCTCTCTCTTTCTGCCCCCACCCCACCATTCTTTCTTTCTGCCCCCATCACTCTCCCAGCCTCCTGCCTGCTTCCTCCCCCACTCCGCAGAGCAGCAGCAGTAGTGGTGGTGGCAGTGCTCCTAGCCACCCACCTGCTTCCTCTCCCCCTACAGCAGCAGTGGCAGTGGTCTGGGAATCACAACGGATCTCCCAGCTACAGAGATCAATTGACCTTAGGGCTGCCAGCTCCAGGTTGGGAAATTTCTGGAGATTTGGGGGTGGAGCCTTGGGACAGTGAGGCAAGCAGCCTCAGCAGGGTATAATGCCATAGAGTCAACCTTCCAAGGCAGTCATTTTATCAGGGAAATTTATCCAGGGGATCTGATCTCTGTCGCCTGGACAACAGTTGTAATTCTGGGTGATCTCCAGTCCTCACCCGGAGGCTAGCAATGGTGGTTCTTGTGGATGAAATGGCTGGAGGGTGGAGTCTATGACATTACACCAGTCCAAAGCTCCTCCCCTCCTCAAATCCCACCCTCTCCAGCTCCACCCCTCAAATGTCCAGGATTTTCCCAACCTGGAGTTGCCAACCCTATTTCCTTCCCACCCAACAGCCAACCTACCTTTATATGCCTCTCCCCAAGCCTGTACCTAGAAAAATTATAGTCTTTCTCCACAGTGGGGACCAAAGCAGCTTTCATTATTCCCTCCTCCTTTTTATCTGCACAACAACCCTGTGAGGTTGGTTAGGCTGAAATATGTGACTGGTCCAAAATCACGCAGTCAGCTTCCACTGCAAGATGGGGATCTGAACCTGGGTCTTGCAGACCCTACTTTGAAGCTCTAACTGCTGCACCTCACTGGCTTTCATAGGGTGGCTGCTGATGAACGGTAGCAAGCAGCCGAGGCTAGGTGAGTCATGCAAATCAGGGGGGACCTGGCAACCCTAGACTACTGCCAGGCCTAGAATTGCCAACCTCCAAATGGGACTTGGAGACCCCCCACAACTGGACTCTAGACAGCAGAGGTCTGTCTCCCTGCAGAAAATGGCTGCTTTGGATGGGGGACTCTTTGGCATTATACCCAGCTGAGGCCTCTCCCTTCCCCAGATCCTGCCCTCCTTAGAGTCCACCACAAAATCTCTAGAAATCCCCCAGCCTGGCATTGGCAACTCTTGTGAGGCCTGGCCCCAATGCTCCCTTCCTCCCACCCTGAAAGGCCAAAAGAGGCCTGGAAAGGGCCATTCCCCCACCCTTTTACTGACAAAGCCAGTTAGAAGCC
>NW_015168068.1:143560-144377 GCF_001447785.1 Gekko japonicus
CCCCCCCCTGCTTCCCCCCCCCCCCCAGCTCACGGGGCGAGGCTTGAGTGGCTTGCAGCCACCAGGCTTCGCCGATCTCCCCCTGCCTCCTCCCCCCCAGCTCACGGGGCGAGGCTTGAGTGGCTTGCAGCCGCCAGGCTTCACCGATCTCCCCCCGCCTCGTCCCCCCGGCTCCGAAGCGAGGCCTGAGCAGCTTGTAGCCGCCGGGTCTCGCTGGTCCCCCCGCCTCCTCCCCCCGGCTCAGAGGGCAAGGCCCGAGCGGCTTGCAGTTGCCAGGCCTCACCAATCTCCCCCCTGCCTCCTTCCCCCCGGCTCCGAAGCGAGGCCCAAGCAGCTTGTAGCCACTGGGCCCTTTCCGATCTCCCCCCGCCTCCTCCCCCTCGGCTCAGAAGTGAGGCCCGAGTGGTTTGTAGCTGCTGGGCCACAACGGTCTCCCCCTGCCTCCTCCCCCTGGGCTCAGGGGACGAGGCCCGAGTGGCTTACAGCCACCGGGCCTTGCCGATCTCCCCCCGCCTCCTCCCCCCGGCTCCAAAGCGAGCCTCACTGGTCTCCCTCCCCGCCTCCTCCCCCCTGGCTCTGAGGCAGTTCGCAGAGCGTTCCCCGCGCATGAGCAGGGCATGCTCTTTTACTTTTGGGGGGATTTAAATATCCCCCTAATATGTTTTCCAACTTTTTAGATTTTTGTGCACACCTGGGGACTGCCCCAAGTGTGCAGGAAAATCTCCTTGCCCCCCAGGTGCCCCTGATGTGCGGGGGCAACTTTCACTATTAGTATATAGACAAGAAAGGGGACCCGCGAAAATCGTGGGGGGAAGAG
>NW_015168068.1:145427-161725 GCF_001447785.1 Gekko japonicus
CTACCCCCGCTTCAAACCGAGGCCCGCGGCTTGCAGCTGCCGGGCCTCACCGGTCTCCCTCCCCCGCCGCCACCGCTGCCGCTGCTGGGCCTCACCGGTCGCTCGCTCCCTTCCCCCCGCACTGAAGCCAGGTAGGTCGCAGAGCGTTTCCTGCGTATGCGCAGGGACGCTCTTTTAGTTTTGGGGGGATTTAAATATCCCCCCGATAGTTTTTTAAAGTTTTCAAATTTTTGTGCACACCTGGGGACCGTCCCACGTGTGCACAAAAATCTCCCTGCCCCCCAGGTGCCCCAGGTGCCCCCGGTGCCCCCGGTGCGCGGATTTAGGTATCCGCACGCACGGGGGCCACTTCACTATTAGATATATAGATGCTGTCAGTGATGGAACTTGGCTGATGCCCAATGTATTGGCTATCTTGTAACTGTGGCTGCTGCAGCAACTGGGAGTAAAGTTGAACTGTAACTCCACCATTTGTGTGAGTAATTGCGGTTTGGCAGAAAGCAACAGGCTGCAGCCTGCCTTGACTCCTCAGGCCCATAGCAATGGACCCTTCTGGAGCTTTCCAATTCATTGTCTCCCTATGCCTTAACAGTTTTTATTAAAAGAAGGTTTTCTTTGGAAATAGAATGTTTAGTTGACCAATTTCCTCTGATAATATTTTAGCCTTGCGTTTATATGCTCTCAGGAGCTACTAAAGACATGTATGCTCCAGGTATTGAAATGGAACCTGTATAAACAGAATTTCAGCTGTTTATTAGGCATATGTGTCTCCTTCACAAGCAGTAACCTGACAAGCAACTAGCTAAGAGTTTATAGATATGATCTTCAAAATTCACAGAGGAAACATGACTTTCTATTGTTCAACGTTGGCTGCTCGTTCCAGACTCCATCACACGGCAGCTTTTTTTATGTTTGGTAACACGTTTTTTTATGTTAGGTAACCCCTTTTTATGCAACATGTTTCATTTGGTCCATGCTAGAATTTCACTCTTCAAGACTGCCTACATTTGACCTCCTATTTAGAGTGTACATGCTCCTTTTTCACAAATTCTCGCAAATTCCAGATTAGATTATGTTGTATGAATTTAGAGACAGCACTGGATCGGTGAAATTTAGTAATTCTGGTTAGTTTACAGAGATAGCGGTAGAACAGCTGAGAGGCAAGTATGCACACAAACAGGCGTTGTTATGCCTCCAAACAAGTCTACAGTTGCAGGGTTGTACTCTCCTAAGACACACTGTTGCCACCCAAGTGTCACTTAGCAGCCAGTCCCAGCCAGCAAAAAAACAAAACACCCCCCCCCCTCCAACTTCTTGTGTCTTTTTCTGGTCACCAATGTAAATTCCCTTTTAGTCCCTGTCCTGCAAGCAGGTTAAACTTCAAGAATCTGCAACAATACAATTTTCCATAAATGAATAATGTGTTTGCTATTTATGGGCATGAAAGAAAACACCGGTACCATCTAAGAATCTTTCCACGCATGCCAGCCTTCAGCTGGGACCTGGGGATCCTCTAGAATTACACCATCTCCAGACTACAGAGATCTGTTCCCCTGGAGAAAATGGCTGCTTTTGAGGGTGGACTCTGTGGCATTGTACTCTCCTGAGGTCCCTGTCCTCCACAGGCTCCTCCCCCAAATCTCCAGGAATTTACCAACCTGGATCTGGCAACCCTACCTCCCCCATCCCCTGCTGGAGGCCAGGGGGGACCTGGCAACCCTATTTCCAAGTATTATCTTCAAAAGCAGAGATACATATGTGTTACACAGGAATGCAAGTTAAAAAGGTAGGACTAGAGATTGCCTGTTAAATGTGAATTCTGTGGAAAACTTGAGCATGTTAATGTGTGTAATGTTATAAACAGGGTGCTTGGCCCAACAGGAAAGCCTGCCTCATAGCAGTTCTATCAACCCAGAAACTAAGGTTGCCATACTCCAAGTAGGGCCTGGAGATCTTCTGGAATTACAGATGATGAAGAAGAAGAGATTGGATTTATACCCCACCCTTCACTTGGAGTCTCAGAGCGGCTTACAAACTCCTTTCCCTTCCCCTCCCCACAACAGACACCCTGTGAGGTGGCTGGGGCTGAGAGAGCTCTGACAGAAACCACTCTTTTTCAAGGACAGCTGTGCCAGAGGTTGTGACTGACCCAAGGTCACATCAGTAGGTGCAAGTGGAGGAGTGGGGAATCAAACCCGGTTCTCCCAGATTAGAGTCCGTGCACTTAACCACTACACCAAACTGGCTCAGTTCCCCTTGAGAAAATGGCTGCTTTGAACGGTAAACATAATTGTCTTATAGAAGAGGAGGAGGAGGAGGAGGAGATTGAATTTATACCCCACCCTTCACTACCTGAAGGAGTCTCAGAGTGGCTTACAATCCCTTTCCCTCCCCCTCCCCACAACAGACACCCTGCAGGTGGGGCCTTTGAGAGAACAGCTCTGAAAGCACTTATGACTGACCCAAGGTTGCACCAGCAGCTGCATGTGGAGAGGTGGGGAATCAAACCCAGGTCTCCCAGATTAGAGTCCATGCTCCTAACCACTACACTATACCTTACTCTCTCCCCAAACCCCACCTTCCTCAGGTGCCACCCACAAATTTTCCAGAATTCTCCAACCCAGAGCCAGCAACCTTGCCTCCATCAGTGATAAATGCTTTATTTATTTTTTTTGACAAATCTTCCAGCTGAGATGGTAAAGTTCATTGACTGACTTTTGCAAAAGCCTTTTATTTTTCTAGTCAGGTGAATGCCCAGGGCTTGGTTCACACCCCTCTGGATTGGGTAATGATGCAAGCAGATGTAAAGGGGGGCGGTGTTACTGTGCCTTTGAGAACTCTGCAGAATAAGGGTTTTCATCAGCCTGTTCTTACTAGTGCATGTTGCTGAAATTGTGAAATAAGGGGCATGGCTGTTGACTTACGTGTCTTGCTTTTTGATAAAGGAACCAAATGGGTTTTTTTTCTCTTGGCAACAGCTGCAAGGTATGCAGAAATTAAATAGGGGAAATCTTTATTCCCAGCGTGAGAACAACCCACCAGATTAAAATTCTGCCTATTCTTCTTCTGTAGAGTTCCTGGGAGCCCTGCCAGAATCAGTACTCTTCTTGGCAGACCCAGAATGGTAACCCCCCCCCCCCCCGGAATATTATAAAACCTGTTGTATAAGTTAATCTTCAGCTTCTCTGCCCTTGAAAAATACAATGGGAATGACTAAGCAGATCTTTAACTCTTGGATTAAGTTCAGCCAAAGCAGACAAGGCTGACTTATCCATAAGGCACAGAAGATACAGTGCCTAGGACCCATGAAACTTTTAGGGGCCCATGGAAATGTTTTAATTTATTTTAAGATCAGAAGAAAAAACTGAACTTTTAGGGTCAAAAAAATTCCCCCCCCTCACATCAGAAAAAAAAATGAAATTTTTAGGGCCCATTAAAATTTATTAAATTTTGTCCTAAAACAAAAAATGTTGAAGTATTTAAAGTTATATCAAAAATAATTTTTAATATTGATATTATGGTGTTAGGGGCTCACAAAGGCAAAAATGCCTAGTGCCCATGAAAGTCCTAATGTAGCCCCAAGAGGAGAAATGAATGGTCTTCTGCAGATTCTTCACGGATCCGGCATATTTTGCCGGCCAGTTACACATCCAAAGCGCTTCTGGTGTGGCCACTGGGAATTGCTCCCAGAGATGGCTGCCTTCAAATGGAAAGCCATTTATCTGGGTGAACTTGATATGGGGAGAAAGTCTTTGGCCTCTGTGCCATCAGAAATTCACTAAATGTGGATCTGTAGGGGAAAAAATTCAATGACTGTAAATGTCAGTGAACTTGCAAGAAGCATTTGGCATTTTTTAAAGACCATCATATTCATTTGCAACATAAGCTTTTGTCTGTAATGTCATCATCTGAACTACTGGACTTCACCCTACCCAGACTTGAGACCTGCTGAGCTGGGAAAAAAAGAGATAGGGAGTCACAGGACATCAGAGGCAGAGGCCAGGAAGAGAGGAAGCCAGAGGTCAAGTTTAGGACTGTGATAGACAAAGAGGGAGGAAACATATGCCAAGTGCCAGGAAGTGTACAGAGCCGTGGAGGAATAATCTCCACCTTTGAGTAGTCTCCCCCTCTGGTCTGCTGTTTTTCTTTGGCTGCATTCACATATCATTCGATATAATGCTGTTTTAGCTCTACAGGTGTCATATTGTTAGCCTGATTGCTCTATTATTATCAATATTGGGGAATATGAGATATTATGAAATAGCAATAGGCAATAAGGGAACCTTTATATACAGGGGTCCCGCTTCTTCCAGAAACACCAGAAATAGACACGGATGCTAGTTTCAAGATATAATTATTCCTTTACTGTAGATTTGTCACAAGCAAACAATATACAAGCACACACACAGTTACACAGCTTCTAGGAAATTAGATAGAAAATCAAGAGACATTCGCATGAGCAGGATATTTTGTTGAGGGGCAATATTTACCCGTCCACGACAGGATGGAGCAATCCTTAAGAAGAATGAGGGAGACAATAGGGAAATGGGGTCATGTCTTGAACCAGCAGACACGTGGAAAGACTCTTGGGTAGCTAATCCAGAGTCAGCAAGATAGGTAGGGTTTAGGTGCAGAGAGAGAGAGAGACCACATGGCTGGGTGCCCTCTTTTATGAGGGGGGCGGGCTTGGGAGGTTGGGTCAGGCTGGCCACATCCCGTAGTCACATGTCTCTTGGGGGCGGCCTAAGCTGGTCACATGTCTTGGCCCACCACCTACTCAGGGCTCTTTTTGGGCAGGAACGCACAGGAATGGAGTTCCGGCTGGCTCCTGAGTTGGCCACGCCCAACAGGAGCTCATTAGCACAATAGGCCACACCCAATAGCAGAAACTCATTAGGATTGGCTACATTAGGGGTGTGTGACCTAAGGAGTTCCTGCTACAAAAAAAGCCCTGGGTTTTGACAACAAACAAGGTAAACAGAATAACATGGGGGTGTGGCCTAATGTGCTAATGAGCGGTGCTGTCAGGGTGTGGCCTAATATGCTAATGGGTTTTGCTGTTGGGTGTGGCCTATTATGCTAATGAGTTCCTGCTGGGCTTTTTCTACAAGAGCCCTGCACCTACTAGTCCGTCCCAAAAACATGCTATTGGAGCAAGGTTTAGGGGGAGGGGATTAAGGGCGTGGACAATACTGAGATCTAGTAACTTTGGGCAGAACAGTAGCACCTGAAGGGATTATGAGTCATGTGGCTAGAGTCACTGTCATTAAAAAGACTTGATTGTCTTATGGCTGTCTCTTCAGCAAGGTGAGACTTTGTGGGGGAGGGGAATACTGCCTGCGTGTGCTGGAAGAAGCTTCTCATGGTGTTGGGATTCCTTTGTCTCTGGTCTTCTCTCTTGGTTTACAGTGCTACACGTGGCTTAGGGAACTGGTCCATCTTACAGCAGTAAGAGGGCAGGTAACTTCCAGGAACCATTGGCACAACATCTCACAGGAAAGCTTTCTGCTTCTAGGTGTGTGTCTAGCTGGCATCCTTTCTGGGTCACCACACAGTTCAGTTCCTTTTTGCACACAGATTGCACAGTCCAGTTTTATTATTTATGAACTTTGTCCATAAGAGCGCAATATACACCTTGCAAGGCAACAATATAAAACTGGATTATTCTGTGTAGAAGTTGTAAAAGTGATTGCACCACTTGGGAACAGTGATCATAATGTTGTTGAGTTCAACATTTGTATAAATAGGGAATTGGCCAAAAAGATTCACACAACCACTTTTAACTTTAAAAGGGGTAACTTCTCTGATATGAGAGGACATGTGGGGAGGAAACTGAAAGGAAACGTAGAAAGGGTCAAAACCATTGGGGAAGCTTGGAAACTATTTAAAACTATGATCCTAGAAGCTCAAAAATATATATATTCTGCAGGTTAGGAAAGGCACAAACAAGTATACGGAAAAGCCTGCATGATTATCAAACAAAGTAATGGAAGCTGTAAAAGGTAAAAAGGATTCCTTTAAGCGGTGGAAAGCTAGTCACAGTGAGGCTGATAAAATGGAACACAGGCTATGGCAAATAAAATGCAAGTCTGTGGTCAGGCAGGCAAAAAGGGAATATGAGGAGTATATAGCAAAAAACGTAAAAACCAACAATAAAACTTTCTTCAAATACATTAGAAGCAGGAAACCAGTATAATTGTTGTAGTATTGGGAGTTACATGCTCCTGACAGCTGGCCCCGACCAGGAGTCTAGCTTCAGTATTCCACAATAACTGTAGCTTCCAAATACTCGTCAAGGGTAGCCCCGAGTACAGCACATTACAATAGACAAATAGTGGGTTCCATGGATGAGCAGGCTCGAGTCTAGTGATCAGCTCAACTTTATTTGTGATTTCGGCAACAGCAAGACAAGAATCCAGAGCCTCAGCTCTGTTAAATAGCATGCAATTGCCACACACAAACACACCCCACTCCCAGTGATAGGCTACTACATAACATTACTACTAGATTGGTTACTTTCAGAATCCTGGCAGGCTATTGTTCTTGTGCCCCAAGCTCAGCCAGTCTCTGGGGTGATTCAGTCAGGGATGATTCAATCCTAATACATAACACCCCTCCCCCCTATATTCCAAAGCACCTTAACAGACATAGTCTTCAAGGTACACTGGCTTGCAATGTTCCCTCTGTGAATGCCGGGGCTCCTGCGGGAGTTGACCCAACTCTGGAGCCGTGCTTGGTGAAGCAGGACCTGCACTGGAGTCCTGCGACTTGGGAACAGAGTCTGGGAGGTCTGGAGCAGCCGGTACAGTACCTTCCTCTTCCCGGCCACCCAGCTGCACGCTGTTGTCTGGGGGGCCATTCTCGGTCCACTGTGGTGGTGGTGGTTCCAGGCTGTCATCCTCCTCCTCAGCAGAAGACAGGTCTGACTCTGTGGGCAGGAGGCAGCAGCAGAGCTGGTCGATGTGTCTGCATAGTAGCTGGCCCCCATCCATTGATACCTCATACGATAAGGATCCGGTGACTCGGGTAATCCTTGCAGAGATCCATGCAGGGCCTCTGGAATAGTTCCATGCAAAGAAGGGTTCCCCTGGAAAGAGTCCTCTAGGGGCCTCCTGGCTCACTGGAGTGTGGCACAACTCTGGGGCTCAGTCTGGGTGCAGGCGGTCCAGCCACGTTGTGTGGTGGTGGCCCATTAAGAGTTGCATGGGGCTGTGGCCAGTGGACACACTTGGAGTCACTCAATGGCCAAGCAGAAAGACTGCCAGTCGTCGGTTCCAGTCCCTGTGGGTGAGCCGCTTTAGTGCATCCTTGGTCGTCCTCACCATCTGCTCTGCTTGTCCGTTGGTAGCCGGGTGGAATGGAGTGGACCACACGTGCCTGATGAGGTTCTGGTCTAAGAACTCCTTGGACTCTCCCGAGGGGAAGGCGGTGCCGTTATCAGTCACAACTGTATCCGGTAGACCATGTGTACTAAAAATCTGTCTCAGGGCCCAGATGGCTGCATGGGATGAGGTCGAGGCGACTGGCACGACTTCCAGCCACTTGGTGTAGAAGTCCACCAGGAGGAAGAACAACTGCCCGTGGAATGGGCTGGCAGTCCAAGTGCACCTCTGCCCACGGCGTGTGGGTAGACTCCCATTGGTGAACAAGAGCCCTCGGAGGTTCGGGCCGTGTCTCTTGGCAGGCCTGGTGATGCTGTACCCAGGCCTCGATCTCGCTGTCCATTCCTGGCCACCACACGTAGCTCCTGGCCAGCGCTTTCATCCTCACGATTCCCAGGTGGGTCTCGTGCAGGGCTTCCAAAGACTGTTTACTATCCGGCTACCCCATAGAAGGCACCCTACCTAGCTCCTGGCCAGCGCTTTCATCCTCATGATTCCCGGGTGGGTCTCGTGCAGGGCTTCCAAAGACTGTTTACTATCCGGCTACCCCATAGAAGGCACCCCTTGTGCACTGAGAGCTCATCCCGGTGGGATGCAAACCCTGTGAATTCTGAGCCCACCTGATCCATGAGCCATCCAGTGAGCTACTGGCATTAAAGTTGTGAGTGAGTGATTTGGCTACTGAATAAATTAGCTTGCTCTGGAGCCATCCTTCCTGAGCTAAGACAAAAATCTATGAGATGGAGGCTAAAAAACTGTGAGCTAGCTCACAGAAACTCAGCTTAGAGGGAACGCTGCTCCACATGGGCCCCAGGACCACTGGAATCAACTTTCCCAGCTTCAGAAATGTCTGTTAAGGGGACAGAACAGCAGGGAAGATCTGTTACCATCAGTACCTTCCAGTGACATTACTGGATCCAACTCATTGTTGGGCATTGTACTATTGTTTTGCGGTAGCAATAATTTGCAACTGGGTTAGAACATAAGAACATAAGAAACGCCAATGTTGGATCAGGCCAAAGGCCCATCCAGTCCAACACTCTGTATCACACAGTGGCCAGAAATACCAGTGCCAGTGACACCTTTAATGCCCTAATGAAAAAAAATCCTTGCCTATTCTCAGATAGGCTGCAGCCATTTTTTTCTAGCTTCTGCATCTCGCACTGAGTTGTTTGGCAAAGAGCAGGGCTATTTTTGGGCAGGAACGCACAGGAACGGAGTTCCGGCTGCCTCCCAAGTTGGCCATGCCCAGCAGGAACTCATTAGCATAATAGGCCACACCCAACAGCAGAAACTCATTAGGATTGGCTACATTAGGGGTGTGTGGCCTAACATGCAAAGGAGTTCCTGCTCCAAAAAAAGCCCCGGGTTTTGACAACAAACAAGTTAAACAGAATAAGAAGCAAAAGGTGGGTGTGGCCGGATGGCCACACTTCTGGTAACATGGGGGTGTGGCTTAATATGTCAATGTGCTGTGCTGTCAGGGGTGTGGCCTAATATGCTAATGTGTTCCTGCTGTTGGGTGTGGCCTATTATACTAATGAGTTCCTGCTGGGCTTTTTCTACAAAAAAAGCCCTGGCAAAGAGAAATTATCAGAGAAAGACTTTTGAAGAGCTGGAGATAACAGTACTGGGGAGAAATTACATTTGTTGAATTAGACCTTTTGCAGTTTTTTTTACGGCATAGAAGCGCTACCTAAAAGTGGCAAACTATTATCCGAGCTCTTCAGAGAAAGGCATTAAAATGACCCAGTTAAATACTGCAAATATTTTAGTTGTTTCTTTCTTCTGAGGGCCAAGCAGCTGAGATGGTAGAAGGTCTATGTTTGGATCATCCACATATTTAGGGTTGCCAGGTCTGGGTTGGAAAATACCTGGAGACTTTGGGGGTGGATCCGGGAGAGAGCAGGGTTTGGGGGAGGGGAGGGGCCTCATCATGGTCCAATGCCACAGAGTCCGCCCTTCAAAGCAGCCATTTTCTCCAGGGGAGCTGATCTCTCAGCTGCAGATCAGTTGTAAAAGCGGGAGATCTCCAGGCCCCACCTGGAGGCTGGCAACCCTGCACATATTGGATGGAAAAGGCAGCTGTGGGGCCTCCCAGTCTGGATAGGTTATGTAGTTAGGATTGCCAGCCCCCAGGTGGTGCAAACCAAGGAGAGAGATCACGGGAAGGAAGTGGAAAAGGAAACAAACAACCGTGATATATTATGCCACAAAAGTCTCCAAAACCCAGAAACTTCTTTTTCCAATATTCAGTTTACCGGATGCAATTCAAACACCATCAACACCAACGGATCACGCATATCATCTTGTTTCGTGTACAACTTCGTCAAAGTGAATATTGCTGAAATTCAAGATTAATCCATTTAACAGACTCACCGGTAATATTTCATAGTGACATTCTTCAAAATCCATCAGTGTAATGTCAATTCCTTCAGCAAAGACAGGATATATTTATTTTATTATTTATGTATTTATGTAAAACATAAGGTTGCTCCAGTTAATCGTGGTGCTGCCACTGAAAAGGCCTTCTCTCGTGTACCCACCAAACGAGCTTCTTGGATTGATGGGACAATCAGGAGGCCTCTCCCTGTGATCTTAATTCCCGGGCAGGAACATATGGGAGAAGATGGTCCTTCAGATATGGTCCCAAGACATGTAGGGTTTTAAAAGTCAAAATTGAACTGGGCTTGAATTGGGCTCAGGAGTTGATCGGTAGCCAGTATAATTGTTGTAGTATTGGGAGTTACATGCTCCTGACAGCTGGCCCCGACCAGGAGTCTAGCTTCAGTATTCCACAATAACTGTAGCTTCCAAATACTCGTCAAGGGTAGCCCCGAGTACAGCACATTACAATAGACAAATAGTGGGTTCCATGGATGAGCAGGCTCGAGTCTAGTGATCAGCTCAACTTTATTTGTGATTTCGGCAACAGCAAGACAAGAATCCAGAGCCTCAGCTCTGTTAAATAGCATGCAATTGCCACACACAAACACACCCCACTCCCAGTGATAGGCTACTACATAACATTACTACTAGATTGGTTACTTTCAGAATCCTGGCAGGCTATTGTTCTTGTGCCCCAAGCTCAGCCAGTCTCTGGGGTGATTCAGTCAGGGATGATTCAATCCTAATACATAACACCCCTCCCCCCTATATTCCAAAGCACCTTAACAGACATAGTCTTCAAGGTACACTGGCTTGCAATGTTCCCTCTGTGAATGCCGGGGCTCCTGCGGGAGTTGACCCAACTCTGGAGCCGTGCTTGGTGAAGCAGGACCTGCACTGGAGTCCTGCGACTTGGGAACAGAGTCTGGGAGGTCTGGAGCAGCCGGTACAGTACCTTCCTCTTCCCGGCCACCCAGCTGCACGCTGTTGTCTGGGGGGCCATTCTCGGTCCACTGTGGTGGTGGTGGTTCCAGGCTGTCATCCTCCTCCTCAGCAGAAGACAGGTCTGACTCTGTGGGCAGGAGGCAGCAGCAGAGCTGGTCGATGTGTCTGCATAGTAGCTGGCCCCCATCCATTGATACCTCATACGATAAGGATCCGGTGACTCGGGTAATCCTTGCAGAGATCCATGCAGGGCCTCTGGAATAGTTCCATGCAAAGAAGGGTTCCCCTGGAAAGAGTCCTCTAGGGGCCTCCTGGCTCACTGGAGTGTGGCACAACTCTGGGGCTCAGTCTGGGTGCAGGCGGTCCAGCCACGTTGTGTGGTGGTGGCCCATTAAGAGTTCCATGGGGCTGTGGCCAGTGGACACACTTGGAGTCACTCAATGGCCAAGCAGAAAGACTGCCAGTCGTCGGTTCCAGTCCCTGTGGGTGAGCCGCTTTAGTGCATCCTTGGTCGTCCTCACCATCTGCTCTGCTTGTCCGTTGGTAGCCGGGTGGAATGGAGTGGACCACACGTGCCTGATGAGGTTCTGGTCTAAGAACTCCTTGGACTCTCCCGAGGGGAAGGCGGTGCCGTTATCAGTCACAACTGTATCCGGTAGACCATGTGTACTAAAAATCTGTCTCAGGGCCCAGATGGCTGCATGGGATGAGGTCGAGGCGACTGGCACGACTTCCAGCCACTTGGTGTAGAAGTCCACCAGGAGGAAGAACAACTGCCCGTGGAATGGGCTGGCAGTCCAAGTGCACCTCTGCCCACGGCGTGTGGGTAGACTCCCATTGGTGAACAAGAGCCCTCGGAGGTTCGGGCCGTGTCTCTTGGCAGGCCTGGTGATGCTGTACCCAGGCCTCGATCTCGCTGTCCATTCCTGGCCACCACACGTAGCTCCTGGCCAGCGCTTTCATCCTCACGATTCCCAGGTGGGTCTCGTGCAGGGCTTCCAAAGACTGTTTACTATCCGGCTACCCCATAGAAGGCACCCCTTGTGCACTGAGAGCTCATCCCGGTGGGATGCAAACGCTGTGAATTCTGAGCCCACCTGATCCATGAGCTATCCAGCGATCCTGTTTTTTGAGGATCACGAAACCGCAGGGAAAATCGGGCGAAGCCGCGGGTCAAAATGTGGTCGCGCGGCTTTGAGTGGGAAATTGACCAAAAGAAGCGGGGCAAAGGAAGGCGTGACCGTGGCACAGCTCTTGTGTGAAATCGGTCTATGCCTCCCCCCAGCGGGAGCTGTTCTCTCAAGAGCAGTACTCTCAGAGCTCTCTCCCACCCCCATAAAGCTAAGAACAATGGCAAAATGATATAAGACTAGGGTCACCAGCTCCAGGTTGGGACATACCTGGATATTTTGGGGGTGGAGCCTGAGAAAGGTGGGTTTCAGGGTGGGGTAGAACTTCAATGGAGTATAATGCCACAGAGTCCACTTTCCAAAGCAGCCATTTTCTCAAGATGAACTGATCTCTGTTGCCTGGAGATCAGCTGTATGTCAAACTTGCTTTCCCTTTTATTGCTCGCTTGCCATATAAGTTGGTAGGGTGATCAAGAGAGTGTGAATTTCAAATACTTTCGCTTTTAAATGCTTTGAAGTAGATTGTTGCTTATCATGCCTGGGAACATCCACCAGCCTTGAGTCTCAGCTTACATGGCCTGGCTTCTGCCTACATGCTGGGGGGATATCACTAAGGTGGGAACACTGTGCCATTGGTTTAGGTGGGTGGAATACCTGGGGGTGATTTTAGGGTCCCTGTTTGAACCTTGTATATCTATTGCTTTCACACCTCCATTTTAACACAGCCAACGTACAGGCTGGATCCTATCAATGTCTCAATAAACTTTACCTTCTTCTGAATGAGTGTCGTTGGGAACTGATTTCTCCAAGAGTCTGACACTGTAATAGCAAGAGACACCTGAAGGTTGGCAACCCTACACAAGATACAGGGTCCCCCCCCTTCCTTTTCTTTCATTTACCTTCCACCATAATGCTGCAGAGGCTTCTAGATTACCATTCTTTGTTAGGTCAGTGTTCCTTAACAACTGTGGATATTTCTTCAGTGGACTCTAAATGTCAGCAAATAGCTCCTGATGACTTTGTTGAGATTGGGTGTGTTCGTGTGTGTGTTATATAGACATGTACAGAAGTTTTCAGTACAGAAGAAACAGAGGGAAAAGCAGACAGACTACTGTGAGTAGGCTGAAGCCTCTTGTGAGTAGAGAGTCTGCAAGAATAAGAGTGCCTCTTCATATGTCTGTAAATCGGCAAATCATGCAGGGGTTCCAGTGCTTTCTCCTCCAAAGATAGCCAAGTCAAGTAAGCAGTGTCCCAGGAACTTCTTGCTCAGGGCACTGTGAAAGCATAACACTATTTTTTTGTGAACTCAATTTTTCCTGTGTGGTGCTTAACAGACTAGAACAGACTTGGGAAGATGGCTGGGAAGCCCAAACTGCATTATGCCAACGGAAGAGGGAGAATGGAGTCCATCCGCTGGCTACTTGCTGCAGCTGGAGTGGAGGTTAGTATATCTGTAAACAGAAAGAAAGGCAATGCTGGGTGAATGAACTGATGATCAAAAGGGTCTCTGTTGCAACTAAAGTTGCTCAATAAGAACTGGTTCAGTGTCCCAGTAAGTATATTCCTTTGTTGGTATCTCCCTTATGCACTTTCCTAATGAAGAGTGTTGTAATTTAATTGCTGTGCTTTTTCAGACGTGTTTTGATTTACTTGTTCCATTTGTCTCCTCTAAGAGAATAGATTACTCACAGCACATGATGGACCATTTGTCTGCCAACATTGATATTATCTATTCTGATTGACAGCAACTGACCAGGGTCTCAGGCAGAGGTCTTTCATATCACCTGCTCCCTGATCCTTCTAACGGGAAATGCTAAGGATTGAACCTGGGACTTTCTTCATGCAAAGCAGATGCGCTGCCATTAAAACTCAGCCCCTCCCACAATTATCATACATTAAGTAAAGGTAAAGGTTTCCCTTGCTCGAAAGCCAGTCGAATCCGACTCTAGGGGGTGGTGCTCATCTGCATTTCCAAGCCGAAGAGCCAGTGCTGTCCGAAGATTTCCCCATGATCATGTGGCCAGCATGACTAAACACTGAGGTGCACAGAACGCTGTTTCCTTCCCACCAAAGTGGTACCTATTTATCTACTTGACATTTCCTGCTTTCGAACTGCTAGATTGGCAGGAGCTGGAACTAGAGACGGGAGCTCACTTGTCGTTTTCTTCGGAGACTTCTCCCACAAGAGATATCTCACACAGCAAGCTAATTAAGGTAGAAATCCTCACTGTCTCCAATTTTTTAAGAGAAACAGAGTTACAGTTTTAAACTTTTACTGGACACTACAGCTGATTGGGCTGGGTTAAGAGTGTATAAGAATTTTTTACCTTTTACCTTCTTGGAACGTCTTGTTGGCTGCTGCCAAACCTGAGTAAAAAACAAACATACTGGGAACTGAGTCTTAGGAGTGAAAGCTGCCCCCAGACGCCTAGCTTGTTAGGATCACTTCATTAAACGTGTTTCTTGCTTGGTATCTTAAACTTTGGGAGGCCCTGAGTATTTCTCACTCAGCTTTTTTTCAATATCTATCAGGGGGCACGCCTACTCTAATCCGAGTAATAAATTTTAATCTGCAAGCAAGCATACAATGGGGCCCCTTAAGTGCCCAAGGGAGCCGGAAGAATTCTCCCCACCTATACCTAAGCAATCGAAGATAGGAAATTACTTTCTCTCCCAAGTATCCACCACTAACAGATTTTCTGTCTTGGCAAACCTTCCTGACTCTCCTCATGAAACTAGTGCTTCAAACGCTGGTCCTGATGAGCCCCATAATGAAAGGAGTGGCTGCAGTAATGATGATCTCGGTCACAACTTGGATCCCTCTGGGCCCGAGAGGGCACCCACCCAAGCAGCAAGGATCCACCATGTAAATGAGTCTGTAAAAGCCTCTGCCTGCTCCTTGGCTGATTTTTGTTCTCTTATGGTGAGAACCACGGTGCTTATCTGCAGTAAGCTAACATCCTTGCATTCTAAGTTGGTCCATATAATCTCCCTGAGTCGGAGCCACAAAAAAGCAGTGGAGGGAAAAAATCCTTACATTCCAGCATCCCTCTCCTTGACTCGCTCTTCTCAGGATACCACTCCCAGCTCCAACTTTAAATTAGAGTCAACCTCCTCCTGGCATCTGATGTTACAGCCACATAAAATATGCTTAACGATTTGCGATGTTAAGGGCCATACTCCATCTTGGCATACAAATATTCTCACGGTGAGGCATTTAAAGTCCCTCCTGATGATCAAGCAGGTTGATCTGACGTTGGTGGAGCATCTGAACAATCCCAACCAAGCACAAAAGATCTTGCTATCCTTTGACTGCCCTAAAATTCCTCAGCTTCTACTGAGCAAGAAATCCTTTCTTAGATACAAAGGAGTTTTTCCTGTAATTGTTTTTCAGCACACTATAGTTGCCCCATTACTTCCTCCATTTTCTACAGCTGCACCGACTAGGCCGACAACCCTCCTCAATGGTGCCTCTGCCACAGTTAATCGCAACACATCAAATAAGACTGGGTCAAATGACATGACAAACTGGACAGAATCTGCTGAGACCTCTTGCTCCCTGGGAGAGTATCCTGTGGGACACCTTGACCTGGAAGAAGACCTCCTGGTTTCTGATTTAAATGACAGCGGTATCATATTTTTTGCAATATTTCATGAAGCCTTCTCCAATATAACATCACATCTTTACACTTCTGCCAAATATGAAAGAAGCTGCCCACCCGTATCTTACATTTCCAGCAACTGTCAGACATTCCAGGATACATTTTGACTAATTTCTCTGGCGTTATATACCACCTATAGAACATTTTATATAAATTCTCTTTAAAAGGGACCGATTTTGTTATTCTTACATTTGTTTTCCATATTTGCAACCAATAGTCAAGATCAATATTATGACCAAAATTTTGGGCCCATTTTATTATACATTCTTTAATTACCTCATCCTCCATCTTAATCTGTAACAAATACACATAGAGTTTCTTAATTAATATATCATTTGTTCCATATAAGAGTGTATCAAACGACGATTGTTCTGTATAAAACCCCTGAGGTTTTTCTTTAGCATATCTAGATTCCAGCTGTACTCTTGTCCACCAATCCAAATATATATCTTGTTCCTCTAATTCTTCTTTAGACTTCAACCTATCTTCCTTTCCTAATAAGTCTTCATATCTAGCTACTTTTCCCATATCCAATAATATAGGTTGAGTAAATGCTTCCACCGGAGAGACCCATTTTGGGATCTTCACATATATATTACATCTGATTCTTTCCCATACTGACAGCAGTGCTTTCCTTATCAGATGATTTTTTAAAATATTTGTGATTGTCCGCTTTTTGGAACCAAAGATAGGCATGCCATCCTAGCTTTAAATCATGTCCCTCAAGTTTTAACAGTCTAGTATTTTCGATACTTTCAGTCTCTTCTTGGAGCGCTGCTCCTGAAGGAGAG
>NW_015168068.1:161801-172140 GCF_001447785.1 Gekko japonicus
ATGAGGAAGCTCTCCTTGGCAGCGGCTGTGGGGATTGAGTTTTCATCATCTGCCCTAAAGCACAGATTGATGCAGGAGCCATTGTGGCACTTAAATAGTGTTAATAAAAGAATCATACATTTTTTTCAGCTAATAAGTCAGCCTTTCCTCATAAGACTTGGATTCAAACCCTCTCACCATCTTGGTTGCCCTCTTCTGGACACACTCCAGCTTGTCAATATCTTTCCAAAACTGGACACAGTACTCCAGGTGAGGCCTGACCATAGCAGAATAGAACGGAACTACCACCTCCCGTGATCTGGACACAATGCTTCTGTTAATGCATCCTAGGATTGCATTAGCTTTCTTCACAGCCACATCGCACTGCAGGCTCATGTTTAGCTTGTGATCAACCAGAACATCTAGATCCCTTTCACTTGTGCTGCTGTCAAGCCAAGTCCCTCCCATTCTATATCTGTGCCTTTGATTTTTTGTACCTAAGTGTAGGACTTTGCACTTATCTGTATTGAAATTCATTTTATTTGTCTCAGCCCACTGTTCCAGCCTATCTAGATCATTTTGAATCCTGACTCTTCTTCAGAATTAGCAATCCCACCCAGCTTCGTGTCATCTGCAAATTTGATAAGCATCCCCTCTATGTCTTCCTCCAGGTCATTTATAGAAACATTGAACAACACTGGGCCGAGGACCGAGCCCTGCGACACTCCACTCGAGACTTCCCTCCACATAGACGCAGAGCCATTTACGAGCACTCGTTGGGTACGATTTTTCAACCAACCATGAATCCATGGTTGCACCATCCAGCCCACATTTAACTAGTTTATCTTCAAGCATATCATGAGAAACTTTGTCAAATGCTTTACTTAAATCTAGATACACTATGTCCACAGCACTGCCAGAGTCAACCATTTTAGTAACTCTGTCAAAAAAGGAGATAAGGTTGGTCTGGCATGACTTATTCTTGATAAACCCATGCTGGCTACTACCAGTTAACTCATTCCATTCAAGGTGCTCACAGACAGAGCATTTAATAATCTGCTCTAGAATTTTTCCAGGCATTGATGTCAAACTAACAGGTCTGTAATTTCCTGAGTCCGTCTTTTCCCCCTTCTTGAAGATCGGGACAACATTCACTCTTCTCCAGTCTTCCAGCACTACGCCAGTACTCTAGGACATCTCAAAGATTAGAGCCAGAGGCTCTGAAATAACATCTACAATTTCTTTTAGCACCCTGGGATGCAAGCCATCCGGCCCCAGAGATTTGAAAGTATTTAAGGCAGCTAGATGCTCTCTAACTGTCTCCTTACTTACTCTGGACTGGCAATTCCTCCTTCCTTCATATGCCCTGCATTCTTTAGTTTGTATACAGCTCACCTTACAGTTAGACCAACACAAAGTGAGAGTTAAGTAATTCTGCTTTGTCTTCATACCTTGTTAAGGCTTGACAGTCTTCCCCTAGCAATGAGCTTACCCCATCTCTGTCCTTTTTTTTGCTCCAAACATAGGCATAAAAACCTTCCTTGTTATTTTTAGCATCCCTCGCAAGCCTCAGCTCCATCTGCACTTTAGCCTTTCTGTCACCATCCCTACAGATTCGAGCATTTTTCTTGTACTCACCCTCAGTAATTTGTCCCTCCTTGCATTTCCTGTACATTTCCCTTTTTAGTCTCAGCTCTTCAGAGAGTTCCTTGTTCAGCCACCTCGGCTTCATGTGCTGGAATTCAGCAAGTTTGATGAAGAATATAGGAGAAGAGGATATTTTACCAAAAACCTTTGCAGATCATGATCCTGTATTCTTGAAAATGACTGTTGTTTCTAAACATTTTAGTTGGAAGTTGAATACACAGCACTTGAAAAATGAGAATTTTGTGACCGAGACAAAAAAAGGAGTTATAATATTTTTTAAAGCAACATATTCAACCAGATATCTCCATAAATACAGTCTGGGATGCAAGTAAGGCCTTCTTCAGAGGAATGGCCATTAAATTTGCAGCAAGGCAAAAGAAGGATAGGTCAAAAAATTTCAAGAGCTGAAAGATCAACTAATAAAGAAGGCTGAAAAAGTATCCAACAGTTATTGAGTTGAAAACAAAAACACAATGATTAAACATCATATCAATGTGATCTGAATAAATTGCTAAGAACATTAAATTTGCAAAGCAAAATTATTTCAAATATGCTATCAATAAGATGGCTGGCATACAGACTTAGGAAAAATAGAGGAAAAGGCTCAATATATGCATTGAGAGATGAAGATGGTATTGAAAAATATGGACATGAAGAACTTAAGATAATAGTAGAATTTTTTAAAAAAACACTATACCAAGCAAAGACTATTTCTGTAGAAAAACAGAGAGAGTATCTTAAGAAATATAACGGTATTAAGTTAAGTGAAGAACAGAAAGAAAAATTAAATGGACCTATTACAAGAAACTGTAGACACAATTAAGAATCAAAATAAAGGGAAAGTGCCTGGACCAGACAGACTCCCAATAGAATATTATAGCACCTTTGAAAACTGCTTACTAATACCATATAAAAAGGTGCTGGAAAATATACTGGAAGAAGGGAATCTACCACAATCATGGAAAGAAGCTATTATTTCTTTGATACATAAAGAAAATACAGATCCTAAAGAAGTGAAAAATTACAGACCAATTTCGCTTCTAAATGTGGATTACAAAATCTTTGCTTCTATTTTAGCATCGCATTTGAAGACGGTATTGTTAGGTGTAATACATCAAGATCAGACAAGGTTTTTTTTGCCAAAGAGACAATTGAGAAATAATGTAAGAATATTTATAAATATTTTGGAATATTATGAAGTACATCCAGAAAAACAAATGGCATTAATTTTTTAGACACAGAGAAAGCCTTTGAAAATGTTAGCTGGAATTTTATTATGGAGCAACTACATGAGAATGATGCTGGAGAAGATTTTATCAAGATGACTCGGGAAATTTATATTCAACAGAGTGCCAAAATGAGGATCAATGGAGATTTAACAAAAGAGATAGCAATTGAGAAGAGAACAAGACAAGGATGTCCACTATCCCCGTTGCTATTTATCCTCACTCTGGAAGTATTAAATAATGTGATCAGAGAAGATAAAAATATTAAAGGAACAACAATACATGGAGAAGAATACAAAGTACAAGCCTTTGCGGACAATCTAGCTTTTATTTTAGAAGACCCCAGCACTTCTATAGATAGCTTGATGAAGAATTTAATGGAATTTGGTGAGATGGCAGAAATGAAAGTTAATAGATAAAAGACAAAGATCATTACAAAAAATTTAATACAACCTATAATAAAAGAGCTGGTTAAGAAAACAGGGTTCCAATCAGAGCAAAGAGTGAAATATTTTGGCATTCTCCTGACAAACAAATGCAGTTTGTTGATGGAAGACAATTACATGAAATTATTTTTAAAAATCCAAAAAGATTTAGATAAATGGAATAACTTACAGTTGTCATTTATGGGAAGAATAGCTGCAATTAAAATGAACATCTTTCCTAGACTTATTTTTCTTTTCCAAACTATTCCTATTTTACAGAAGCAAACATACTTTCAGGAACTGAATAAAATAACAATGAAATTTATATGGCATGGGAAGAAACCTAGAATACAATTGAAGGCATTACAGGACTTTAAACAGAGTGCAGGCTTTGGTCTTCCAGACTGGGGAACATACTATAAAGCATGTGCATTGACATGGATTAAAGTATTTGCTTTTAATATTTCATTTGACTATTGCATACATTAATTTTTTAGATTACTACCATAACTTTGTAAAAAGCTCAGAATCTGGTTGGACAGTTTTGAAGACTTTAAAGAGAGACAGAGAGAGGAGACAGTGGTGGGATATGCCTAAATGAAACACATATTTATGCAAACCATCATAACAGAAGGGCAGCTGAGAACCAACATTGGAGAGAGAGGTAAACTCATTGTGCCCATGGATGACAAGGCTGCAGGCAAAAGATGCCAACTAAGCTGGGGTGGGCGATTCAAGAGACACCCCCATTACAAAGCCACTGCCAACTGCTATCCACACCCAGGGACGAGTGGGCCGACAAATACCCAGGGCAGGACTATTTTAAAACCAAAAGGTGTGAAAATAAAAGCATGAGCCAGCCTGATCCATTTGAGTTTCTGCACACCTCCATTTTAATTTCTGCACGCCTTTGTAGGGGGCAACAACAGGAGACCTGGCATCTTTGTTTGGAAGGGAGACTGGGGGTGGGGGGCAGCAGGGGTAGGAACCTAAGCTGCCAGTTCCTTGGGTCCCTTTCCAGCCATGGGCATGGCCAATCCTCACTCCGACACCCTCAACAACACCACAAACCCAAGCAATCCTGCAGGAAGCCCCGGGTCCCTCCCTATGCCATCGCCCAGCCCAGGGCCCTGAAAGCAACTCACCCAGTGTGCTGAAGGGGTCAGAAGCCACACCAGGCAGACCAAAGGCCATCAGGCCTCTGAACGACCAGCCGGATGAAACAACCAGGAAGAGAAACAAGCCGCCAGTGTGCATGGCAGGGCGAGGCCCTGTCTGAGGGGGGAGCAAGGCGCAACAAATGCAGCGGGGGGGCATCCAAGGGGGAAGTGAGACTCCACAAGCACAGCAGGGCCTGAAGCAGCAAGTGCCAGTGTAGATGGGTGGGGCTCACAGGAGAGAAGGCAACAGGGCTTAAATGGGGAGGTGGGGCCAGATGGCAAGGAGGGGGATGGAGGCACAGATGAGGGAGAGGGCTATAAAAAGGGAAGCAGGTGGCAGGTCAGGTAGGAAGACACTTGGGCAGAGCAGCACAGAAAGAGAGGGAATGTGCTCCAGCGTCCTGGCAAGCAGAGCTCAGCAGGGTGAGTGAGATAACTCACCACAGCCTGGTGTCAGAATTGGACCCTTGCCCAGGTCACTGGGTCATCATGTTTGTAACTGTGGCTCTCTGATGTACATAGCTATGCTCTGTTATTGCTTTGCCTGCTGTTTTCCTCCCCGCTTGTAATTCCCATGGTCCCATTTAGCACCTGCTGGCATTGTATCAATCTGTCTGCAAGGTCCTCCTCTGACATTCTTGAGGGAGGGGTGATTGAGTCATGTCTGTGTGAACCTTAGATTAGCTGCGCCTGAAACTCTGTGAAAGGAAACCTCCTCTGCATAGGTCAGAGAGAAATTTCGCTGTTTCTCGTTCTTATGGCCTTTGAGAGAGACTTAAAAGATATCATTCTCACCGTCTTAATTTACCTGTATTAATTTGTATTAACCTGTCTATGCACCATGTAATCATGATGTATGAATGAGGGCTGGACCAGAGGTCTTGTAGTTCCCCACTTTGTAATATTCTTTAGTTCGGTCAATGAGTTTGACTTTCCTGGTTTCGCAATAAAGCTTGTAAAAGGACTTATTGCATCTAAGAGTTCCTGCGAGGCTGACACCGGGCCTGCTATTCTGAGACCTAGCCTACTGTGGAGATCTATTCTGAGACCTAGCCCAGTGGAGAAGGCAGCAATGGGAGGCTCTCCAGAGCCCCTGCGCCATGGCATCGGGGTAAGACCAGTGAGGGGCAGAGGTGGGCTGTGACAGTCCCTGAAAATTATATCATTTGGAGGAGCCACAAAAAAAGCCAAAATCCCCCTTTTCCACCCCCCTCACATGGGCCGAATCCTTTGTCTCCGTCTTCACCAGCTTAGGGTTGCCACAGGAACCTTTTTGTTCCTATTGTACAGAGAACTCTGAGGCCAAGAAGGAAGACCATTGCAGATGAACTTATGTCTGAGCAGGGCCTGATTTTGAAAAGAAAGAGAGGTGTGGAGTCCACCTCTGCATGGAAGTTTCATCCCCTGACCCCCATCCCATCCCCTCCCCACCAACCCCACATTCATGCTTGGTTACTCACTAAAAATGCAAAGGGCCATTCTGCTTTTCCATAATACATTTTCCCTGGCACAGAAAACAGATTCTGGGGCTCACCTTTGTCTCCACATTATTTTTATCAAAATACTTCATTTATATCTATTTTATTTATTTATTTATTTATTCGGCTTCCAATAAAATACAAGTTACATTACATTAAAATACATCATATACAAATTACCATAAAACGTTATAAATACAAAGTGCAGGTGGCAGATTAAATTCATTTCGATGGTAAGTTGCAGAATCACTTGCCATTGCCCTGATGTCCACAAATGGCTTCTATCATTAGTCCATGTCGTTGTTAATCCACAGGCTGTGTTTAGTTGTAATAATCTGCAGTAACCTGCAGTACCATGAGCCTATAACAGCGGTGGCCCCTACTTAAATGCCTGGCGGAAGAGCTCCGTCTTGCAGGCCCTGCGGAACTGTAAAAGATCCCGCAGGGCCCTGATCTCCTCTGGGAGCTCATTCCACCAGGTAGGGGCCGCCACTGAAAAGGCTCCGTCCCTGGTAATGGCTAACTTAGCCTCCCTCGGGCCAGGGAGGGTCAACAGATTTTGTGACCCCGACCGCAGTGCTCTCTGGGGTATGTACGGGGAAAGGCGGTCCCGAAGGTATGTTGGACCCCGACCATGTAGGGCTTTAAAGGTAAGCACCAGCACCTTGAAACGGACTCGGTATGCTATAGGCAGCCAGTGCAGTGTCCTCAGCACAGGCTGGATGTGCTCTCGTCTAGGGAGATCCATCAACAGCCTGGCTACGGCATAACCTGCCTTTCTTCATGGTTCAAGGTCGCTTACAATAATAGTTGTGTTTAAAAAAAAAAAAAAACACTCCTAGGACGTCTTTCCTTGCAAATTGTAGGCTTCTGGGCAGTTTACAATACATCCTTAGCATTTATACACCACTTTAAGTGTGCAAACTGCTTGGCACCCATTATCTGGTTATAATGCTTTACAATGACCCTGTAAGGTAGGCCTTATTGTCTCTGTATTGCATAGGGGGTACTTGTGGCTGAGACAGAGGCTTGCCTAAGGCCATGGCAGAGGTGAGATCAGGACCATGGACTTCCTTGTTCAAAGCATAGGTTCTTAGCTGCTGTGCTGTATTAAGTTCATCTTTCGAACCCAGACCTCTGTCTAGCAGGCTGTTCTTCTGGGTTCTCACACTCCAGTGGCTTGTATAGGACCACATTCGGTAGGAAATTTGGGGGAGGACAATGGAGAATTCTGCGTATGTATGTGAAATATTAACTTCCCTCCCATTAAATAAGATTTCCAGCTGCCCTTTATATCCTAACTCTGGGTCCCCTGCTATTGTGCCTCTCTTTGATACCTATTTCCCAAATCTGGAGAAGCAAAGAAATTAGCTGGAGAGGTCCATGTGCCATCCTCCCTCCCCCCGACAGGCCTGCTGAAAGTCCCAGGTGGCGTGCCCCTCCCCCCACTTACCCAGCTTCAGATGGCCAATGCTTCCAGTCAACATGGACACTGCAGCCCCAACAGCGTGCTCTCCAGCAGCAATCAGCTGTTAAGAGACTTTGGAGAATCCCGGGGATGATGCAGCATGGGAGGAGCTAGTGAAGGTCGGCTCAGCTCCTACCTCATGCCAACCAGCCAGAAGGCATAGGTGAGCAGGCTCCAGCGCCACCTCTTAGCCCACCCTGCAGGCGGCAACTGAGTGCAGGGCTGGGGCTGCCCAAGAGGAAGCATCCGTGCATTTAGGCTTTAAAGCTCTGTGCAGGAAGTGGGAAGTCCGTGCGCATTTGCATAGATGTGCACATTAAAGGGAAGCATGTGTGTTAGGGGTGCATACCAGCCCCTCTACTGTTTAATTTATATAACAATATGATTTCTGCTGTCTGTGGCCAAGACTGTTATTCTCCATCCCTTGCTAACCTTAAAGTGTCTACCTGTCAGAGTCCTAGTCAAGTCACTCTTCACACACACTTTCTTGGTTGAAAGTTTTATTAGAAGATATGAGATGTTCAGGGAATGATCTCTTTGTCAGAACTGAAGTATTAAGGCGGGAAAGGTGCATATAGTTACAATCACACATTCCATTCTTACACGTCAGCAAGACTACCCAGACCGTGAGAGATATATGGTCCATCGCTAGCTAATCAAAGTCGTTTCTCCCAAGGACACCTTCCCATGTGAAAGACGTCTCTTGAGGGCAGCATAGAAGAGTTACACAGGCAAGCGATTCTACTCCTACACACATACACTCGCTCCCCCCCCCCTTAGGAATGCAGTGGCAGGCAAGGGTGGATGATAAGAACTTTGGTGCCCTAAAATAATACTCTAGGGGAAGAGCAGGGGAAAAGGTTAATACAAGAGGCATAGCAACAGACATCAGTATTTTAAGGCACTAATACAGCCGGTACAGATGATCAGCCAACCCGAGCCTGACACTACCCTACTTTTTGCTGATGTCACAGTTCTCCTATCAGGAATAGCATCAGGACTGTCCTCTCTGATAAGAGGCTTTTGTCTCTTACTGTTTGGAAGAGCGCCTGATAGTAACTATCAAAAATCTAAGATGGTGTTTTTTGAGGGGAAATCTCATATACACCACAAGTGGGAAATTAATGGTAAAGATTTTGAGAAGGTCTCCCATTTTAAATTATTAACGGTCTGGTTTGACCAGAGATTAACTTGGTCAGTGCAAGATGCTCATGTTAAAGGATTGGCTGCAGTGGCATCAAATACCATATGTTGTTTCTTTTATTCATCTAGGGCTCAGTATATCCCAGCTGCTATCAAACTGTTTAATGCCAAGGCACTGTGCAAAGTTTATATAGGGCTGGTATCTGGATTGACAAACTAGGGGAGTTCTTTGATTCAGTTCTTCTTAAATTCCTACATTCCATCGGTGGCATTCCAAATTGTGTAGTGGGGGTAGCCCTCTTGAAGCTCAGGCCTGGTTGGAGGGGTTTTTCTCTCTTAAAGTAAAAATTATGCTCTCCGTCATCCAAGAGGGCTACCTCTGCTTAGTCAGAGAGGACTCTTGTGTTTCCCACTGGGATAAACATGTCCAGCAATGACTACAGTTCCTCAATCTTTCCTTGGACTTCAAGGAATTCAGTTACCGGACAGGAAGCCGTAAGAATGATTAAGAAACATCTATTTAAATATGATTATAACAGCATGATCTGTAGGGCACGACATGTTTATTCTTCTCGGTTTGTTGGTATTCTTTCACCTAGAGAGCTCCATGATTACTGCTTATATTTGACTGTTCCTCGCTATAGGTGTGCCTTTATGTTGGCATGCCTTAATGCCATACCATCTAGAGTTTTGCAAGGGAGGTATCTTAAGATACCATACTCTAACAGAGTATGTGACTGTGGTGCAGGTAGTGTAGACACCCTGTATCACATGGCCTTTGAATGCAATCATTTTTCTGAGCCTAGAAATCTTTTAATTCTTCCTTTGCTCCAAAATATAGATCATATGGAGACATTAACTCTGTTACTAGAAAATAATAGCATACCCATCACTCTTTTAAAGGGTTGCCAGGTCCCTCGGAGCAGCTGGTGGGGGATGGGGGCTACACTTACCAGGAGCAGGGAGGAACCCTGAAAATTAATCCAATGTGCCTCCATGACCTGGAAGTGACGTTGGCACGTTGGGGGGGGGGGGAAAAACACTGGTTTTTGAGCAAAACTCTGAATTAGAATTATTAGAATTATTATTATTATTAGAATTAGCCTCTACCAAACCCCAGAGCATTGCCCCCCTGATGTCCCCAACGTGGCTATGTCAGTTCCAAGTCACGTAGGCACATCAGATCAATTTCTGGCATTCCTCCCTTTTTTGGGGGGGGGGTAATTATCCCCCCCGGCCTGGAAGTGGAAAGGTTGGGGCTGAAACCCCACGGAGGGGGGGGGGGTCTGACATCCCTATTCTTTTAGCTGCAAAATTTCATATATCTGTGATATATTTTCACAGCCATTCAAATGCTTTTATCTATATTTTAGTAATCTGCTTAAAACTAAGTTAAGAATCAGTTTGAGGTAGTAGTAGCCATTTCCTCCAGGGGAACTGATCTCTGTAGTATGGTTATAATTCCAGAAGAACTTCAGAACCCACCTGGAGGTTGGCAACCCTATCTTCAAGCCATTAGCTGTTTGTAAAAATGAAATGAAACTGCTTTTGTCATTCTTGAATAGCAAGACCCAAGGCAGCTTTCAATAAGTCCCAGCTAATCAAATAATCAAATAGAGTTTTTAAGATTTTATGGTATATTATTAGGTACATGGTACCGCTTTGTTAGCTGCCCTGAGCCGTTCGCGGGATGGGCGGGGTATAAATATGATAAATAAATAAATAAATAAATAAAATAATCAAAGGAGCTGCGGTGGCTCAAGTGGTTAAGACGCTGAACTGCAGGCTGTGGATGGTCGGTAGTTCAGCAGTT
>NW_015168068.1:173020-198812 GCF_001447785.1 Gekko japonicus
CTGAATCTTACAGTCTAGCTTAGATTTAAATTCCAGTTCTCAACTATGTCTTAGAAAGTCTTCATTTTCTGGAACCAAACATTTTAATTAGACAGCATCAAATAAAACAACAGTTGTACATTTCTGATAGTATCTTTTCATTCAGGAAATATAAGCTCTGAGCCCGTTTGGGGAGGGTGGTACATAAATCTAATAAATAAATAAATAATAAATAAATAAATAAATAAATCAAAAAAAAATTGGAGAATGCTTGAATGCATTTGGGAAAAATATGAGCATAGTAATTTTTCAGTACAATTAAATGTTATCAATAGCTAAGGAAAATCATGGCCCACAACTACAGAGAAAAAGGGTGGAGGGGCAATTGGCATCCTGAACTGACATTCTACGATCCTCTGAGCAGTGTGGCTGATCTGCACCATGAAAGTGAAAACCATCAAAAGGAACCCATACTATGCAATACTGTATGCTATCAGAGCACATGATTTCTGTAGAGACGAAGTGTCCATTTTCTTGGCAGTATCCATTCAGTAATGAATAAATACAAGGCAAATCAAGGATACAATAAGTTTCATTGTTCCGTTCTGCAGCATGTAGTTTTTGAAAACAATATTCCACGGTATCTTAGCTGCTTTTAAGCTAAAATAGAAGGGCACATGATTTTCATCATAATTTGTATAACGAATAAAAACTTTTGTGTTTCAGTTTGAAGAAGTATTTCTAGAAACAAAGGAAGACTTTGAAAAATTACGCAGTGGTAAGTGTACAGGTTAGGGTCTGGTTTATCTAGCAAAAACAGGATGTCAATAACAGATTCTTTAAATAAAAATTATTTTTTCTAAGAGGTATTGTGCATTGGTGATCTGAGTGTTTTACATTTGGTATGCAGTGTAGATCAATTTCTAACAGTCACCTCATCCTCACCCATTCTAGACACAAGCCCTGTTCGCATGTAACAGTAGACGCACATGTACGCACATATACCTGTTTGTGAGAAAGAGCCAACATACATTTACTTCACAGATGAAACTGGGAACCAGTACCTAGATAAATGTGGGGTCTGAATCACATGTTCAGCTGTTCATATATTAAATGTAACATGAGATGGCATTTATGAAGAAAATGCATTTATAAAGAAAACAACTATTTATAAAGAATAATGCATTTATAAAGAAATGTATTTATACAGAAAAACTAACTGTACATTGTACACAGTTTGACCATGCATTCACTGTGACTTGTGAAAGAGGCTGAAGTCTATGAAGACCAAATAGGGTTGCCAATGCTGGGTTGGGAAATTCCAGGAGATATGGGGGTGTGGCCTGGAGAGGGAGGCGCTTGGGGAGGGAAGACCTTAGCAGGTTGTAATGCCATAGAGTCTACCCTCCACAATAGCCATTTATTCCAGGGGAACTGATCTCTGTCATCTGGAGGTCAGTTGTAATTTTGGGGGATCTCTAGGCCCTGCCTGGAGGGTTTGGCAGCCTTAAGACTGAATGAGTCTCTTCTTTTCTTTTCCTTTCACAAGATGGAGACCTGCTTTTTCAGCAAGTGCCCATGGTGGAAATTGATGGGATGAAGATAGTGCAGACACGAGCCATTCTCAGCTACATAGCAGCAAAACACAACCTCTATGGGAAGGACCTGAACGAGAAAACACTGTACGCTGTCACGGCCTTAGACTTTATTTTAGACTTGTGTTATCTGTAGTAAACACATTGGCTTGAGTTCATCAGGAGTTTTTCTGTAGGAGTAAGGATTTTCAGCAGTGGTGTTCAACTTTCTTACCTCTCCTCTTCCGCAATTAAAATATCTTTTGTATCAGTGTGGCTCAGGACATAGTTTCAAGGGGAAACAAATGCCCTCTTACAACAGGATGGAACCCTTCTGCAGATGGATGAGTTTATGTCCAGATTTTGTAGCTTAGCCCTCCTTCTCAGAAAGGCAACTGCTCCAAAACCTGGCAACTAGCAAGGCATGTGTCAGCTACGCTGCCATTGTATTGGGGGGGGGGGGCTGCTGGGTGAGTGTCTTCATGATTCTGGGATGTCCGCTTTCACTCCTTCTGCTGTGTCTTATCTATTAGCCTGACCTTGGTACTTGGGCGCTTTGCCCTGCCTGGGAACCGGCCCCCATTATTTTCGGCATGCAAGGCCTGCACCTCTGATTGGCTCGGCTCCATCAGGGGGTCCCACTTTGAATGTAGTCTATCTTCGCCTCTCCTGCCAGGGGAGTTAGCTCTAACAAAGAATATATGCACAGACGACCTGCCTTTCCTGTCCTCGATAAACCTGATCCTGGGAGCGGATGGGGGGGGCGGTTCCCCGCTTTCCTAAGGACTCCATCCCGCATCGCCGGTGGGGTCTGTTCCAGGCAGAGAGCCAGGAGACATGGTCGTTGACTCCCGCGCTGGGAGTGTGAGTGTTATGACAGGCCTAAGAAGGGCCCGGCCCACAGGAGCCGGGAGGATGAGGGGGGCTGGGAGGAATGCATGGTCCAACTTGAACTGATGCAGACTCGGTCATCCTGGGCCCTTGAAGATGCGGTGATGGACATACCCCGGCTGGTAGCCCAGGTCATCCTGGCGGAATTGTGCGCACAGCGCCTGGCACCCGCCCCACCAGTTCCAGCGCCTCCCCCTTCCACCGCCGCTGCCAGTGCCACCAAGGGATCAGGTGCCACTGGCCCCCCCTCCAGCACCAGTGCCAGAGCATCGCCCCATGGAGCTGTTGGATGCCACGTTTGATGGAAACCCAGAGAAGCTGGCATTCTTCGTGGTGCAGGTGGAGAAGTTTGTCCTGTACTGGGGCCATCTGTTCCCGACCGAGGAGTGCTGGGTGGACTACATCGCTTCCAAGCTGCAGGATGGGGCGGCCGACTGGTACATCAGCCTGCACAATGCCCAGGGGTCGGAGCTACGCGAAGTGGACGAGTTTATGTGGGCTCTGCAGGTGCAGTACAAGGACCCGCTGGAGAGTTAGAAGGCCGACAACAACCTGCATATGCTGAAGCAGGGCCGGAGGTCGGTGCGTGAGTACACTGAAGATTTTAAACACCACATGGCCAAGGTGCAGAGGTGGCTGGATGGGGTGATTTCGGAACAGTACCGCATAGGTTTGCACCCCGAAATCTGCGAGACCATCCTACGGAGTGTACACCCTGTGTCCCTGAATGCTTGGATACATGAGGCTACAGATGCCGAAAGCCGCCTGCAAATGATTCGCATCAACAATGCAACCACTCAGCCAAGGGGTGGAGTGCCGCCGGCCAAATCAAAGGGAGCAAAGCCCAAGGAAGGGGTCCGGGAATTGCACATGAAGCAGGGGTTGTGCCTCCGATGTGGGGAAGCGGGCCACTTCGCAGCTTCCTGCCCGGGGTCCATGGGGCCCCCTCCGGCTAAGGTAGAGCCAAAGAAGAAGCGCCTGGATACCCCCCTGAGAAAGAGTGTGGTCAAGCCAAAGTTCCAATGAGCCCTGCAAGTCAACATCCTGGAGGGGAGCACTGAGCCAAGCAGTGAGAGCGAGGAGGAGCTGGCGGGAAAAGGCCAGGAAACCTCTGTGAGAGCAGCAGGTCCCAAAACAGGCGGCGCCTAAGACAGTGAGCAACTACCCCTCCCTCTTCTTTGTGACTGTGACTGTAATTAATCCCTCAATGGAGACTCATGTGAGGGTGTGGGCTTTGATAGACTCGGGGTGCACCCAAGACTTAATAAACCCCTCACTGGTCATGGACTTAGATGCCCATGTGACTTGGCTCCTGGACCGTATCATCTTTACCCAGATGGATGGCTCGGCTATGAAGGAGCCATGTAAGTTTGAGACTGTGCCGCTACGGATGGGGGCAGGGGACCATTGGGAGCACAGTGCTTTTGTTGTCACCCCTGCTTCCCGATTCCCTTTGGTGTTGGGAAGCTCGTGGCTCCATGACCATAACCCGTATATCCTGTGGGATGAGGGGAAGGTGTAGTTCATTGCCCCCAAGTGCCAATCCCATGGTCGGGAGGATCCTTGGGGTCCGAGACCCCCCAATGAACCGGTACAAGCATGCTTGGCTCAGGAGGAGCTCAATGCAATACCCCCCGAGTATTGGGATTTGGCCTGAGTGTTTGCGGAAAAGGAGGTGGACAAATTTCCACCGCATTGCAACTCAACTGTACTATTGAGTTGTTGCCGGGCCACAAACTACCCATGGGGAAACTGTATGCCATGAGCCCCGGGGATAAAGTGGAGTTGCGCAAATTCATTGACAAGGGGCTTCATCTGGCTAGCGTCCTCTCCCTTTGCCGCCCCTGTGTTGTTCTGGAAAAAGAAGGATGGGGGTTTACGGCTTTGCATGGATTACCAAGGGTTGAATGCGGTGTCAGCCACCAATACCTACCCCCTGCCCCTGCCCCTAATCAAGGACCTGATGGCAGAGGTGGCTAAGGGGAAAATCTTTACCAAGCTAGACCTCCAGGATGCATATTTCCGGGTGCGCATCAGAGAAGGGGATGAGTATAAAACAGCATTTAACACCCCAATGGGACAGTTCGAATATCGAGTCATGCCTTTTGGGCTGCAGGGGGCTCTGGCATTTTTCATGAACTTGATCAACGAAGTGTTACACAAGCACCTTTTCAGGGGGAGCCTTGTTTGTTAGATGACATTTTATTATATTCCCCCGATAAGGAGTCGCATGTGAAATTGGTGCGGGAGGTGCTACAGACATTATATGACAATAAACTGTTTACGAAGCTCTCCAAGTGTGAATTCCACTGTGCTGAGGTGGATTTCTTGGGCTACCACATTTCCCGCAGGGGTTTGGAGCTAAACCCAACCAAGGCCAGAGACATCTTGGGGTGGGAGGTGCCCAGAACCCGGCGACAGCTCCAATCATTCCTCGGGTTCGCAAATTTCTATAGAACTTTCGTTGCAAATTTTGCCCAAGTCAGTTTGCTTCTCACAGACCTCCTGAAGACTAAAGGAAAGGGCCCAGAGAGCACCAAGCCAGGTGCCCGGCTCCTCTGGACTGTGGAGTGTCAGGAGGCTTTTGAGCGCCTTCAGACCCTGTTCACTTCGGAAGCCATGGTAGCCCATCTCGATGAGTACAAGAAGTTCATTGTCCAGGTTGATACCCCGGATGTGACAATGGGGGGGGGGTGATGGCAAGTTGCACCCTCTGGCTTATGTGTCCTGCAAGTTTAACTCGACCAAACGTAATTGGTCTGTCTGGGATAAAGAAATGGGGGCAATCAAGCTGGTTTTGTCAACGTGGAAGCACTGGCTGGAGGGGGCCAGAGGGCCTTTTGGTGGACAGACCATAAGCACTTAGAGGCATTATGCACCCCTCGCAATCTGAATGCTAAGCAAGTGCGTTGGATGGAGTTCTTCTTCAAGTTTCACTTCACCCTCTATCATGTTCCCAGGAAGTCCAATTCCCTTGAGGAGGCCCTCTCCCGCCTTCTCCAACATGACAGCCAAAGGGAGAGCATCATGTTCATGCCCACTCAGGTGGGAGGGGCCGTTTCCACCTGAGTACAGGCAAAGGCTTGAGGGGAGGGGCCGAGGGAGGCTGGGAATCGAAGTTCGCTGTGAAATTCTCGGAGGAGGACCGTGCGGCCGTGGAGGGGGATGGGGGCTTGGAACAATGTGGCAACGGCTGTTGGTACAGAGGGCATAGATTGTTTGTCCACCTGAGGGAGGCTGGGAATTGAAGTTCATTGTGAAATTCTCGGAGGAGGACCATGCGGCTGTCAAAGGGGACGGGGGCTTGGAACAACGTGGCAACTGCTTTTGGTACAGAGGGCATAGATTGTTTGTCCCCAGCTCCTTGCCGGCTGAGGTTATGGCAGTGGCTCACGATGCTAAGCTAGTGGGTCATCTGGGTAACATGAAAACCCTCCACTTTCTTCAGCATCAGTTCTGGTGGCCGAGCATGCACAAAGACATTTCCCTATTTGTACAGTTGTGCAAAACCTGCATCATGTGCAAGCCCTGCCCCAGGAAGTCCCCAGGATTCTTCCAACCACTCCCCACTCTGGGCTGACCCTGGGAAGTGATCTCCAAGGATTTTATTACAGATCTTCCCCCTAGCAAAGGGAAGATGGTGATTTCGGTGGTGGAGGATTTGTTTTCCAAGCAAACATATTTTGTCCCGTTCAGCAAACTGCCATTGGCGCAGACCCTGGCCAAAGCGTTCATGCAGCATGTGGTCCATCTCCATACCCCCCCTCGCAAGGTCGTGTCAGACCGAGGTTCCCAGTTTGTGGCAAAGTTCTGGGGGGAGCTGTTGAAGGTTATGGGGGTGGAGCGGGCCCTTAGCAGTACTTATCACCCGGAGACCAATGGCCAAATGGAGTGGATGAATCAGATTTTGGAACAATTCCTTTGTTGTTTCACCAATTACCAACAAGATGCCTGGGTGGAATTACTGCCGTTTGTGGAGTACTGCTACAACAGCAGCCTCGACAGGGTTGTCCCCTTTCAAAGCAGTGTATGGTTACGAAGGAGCCCCCTTCCCCGGGAATGACCAGCAAGTTGGGGGGGAGGTGGCTGATTGGTGTAAAAAGCTGCAAGGTATATGGCCCATGGTGGAAAGGGAGCTTGACAAGGCTAAGGCTGCTTATAAGGTTCAGGTGGATAAAAACGGTCACCAGGGTGGAACCTATAACCGGGGGACTCGATGTTTCCACCAAAAACATCAAGGGGCTGTGACCAAGCAAGAAATTGGGCTGGAAGTTCATTGGACCATTCCCGGTGACCCGTGTGTTGAATGATGTGACTGTTGAACTTGCTTTGCCTAAGAACCTCAGACATTTGCATCCTGTCTTTTACTATAGCCTTCTCAAACGGGACCCGGGACCGAACGCCTGGAGGCTGGACCGTTCTGCCCCCCCCCCCAATGGTGGATGGTGCACCACATTTCGAAATTTCCCGGATTCTGGACTCTAAACTAAAACGTGGTCATTTGTTCTACTTGGTGGAGTGGGTGGACTTCGGGCCGCAACACCGGAAGTGGGTGGAGGCCTTGGATGTTCATGCCCCCCGGCTCCTTCCTGACTTTCATTAATCTTTTCCTGATAAGCCGGGGGGGCTCCTTGGGGGGCAGAATGTCAGCTGACGCTGCCATGGGTTGGGGTGTTAAGCAATGGAATGTACTCGCTCCCCTCCCCCCTCCTTCTCTGCTAGACTAGTGCTTATCTTGCAGGTGGCCTTGGAGCTAGAGGTGCTTCTTCCTTTCTGAACTTCCCGCTTGGAACCTAACGGTTGTGTATTAGCCCGTGCTTAATTGTGCTTGCTCATTGGCCTGGAGGTGTCAGGGGGTCTCCTTTGAAGGGGGTATTTCCCTGGGGCCCCGTGCCTCCCTCGTCATTCGTGACACAAGAGTTTATGGTGTCTCAAGTATTTTCTCCCTCAATAAACTGGAATTGATGAAGACCTGGTGTTGAGTGTGATTGACTGGGAACCCTGACAGTTGCATCCTGCCCTATATACTGCCATTAGAACCATTTGATGCACAAACCATAAGCCATTTTAATCACGTTATGCTTAACTGTGATAACTTTTTATTTCAGGATTGACATGTATGTGGAAGGAACAACTGAACTGATGGGGATGATAATATCTCTCATGTTCCATACCCCTGAGGGAAAGGCAAAGCAAAGTGCCATGATCATTGACAGGGCCACAACCAGATACTTCCCAGCTTATGAAAAGGTAAATGACAAGAAAACAGAAATAAACAAGGGGGGCATCAATATGGAACCCCTGTTGTCTCAAGGTGGGCAGCAGTCATTGAGCCTTGGCACCAACTTTGAAAAGTGGTGGACTCCATTGTCCCACAGCACCAAAAATCACCTGGAAGCGCTTAAATGCACCCGTGTTGCTGAGCATAGTTAACCCATAGGTTACATCTAAAATGTAGTAGGACCTCTCTGTGTCATGCATGGGTATACTTTCAGGTGTACAAAATTAATATTTAAGTGACAAAACAAACGGCACAACTAGATGTTATGGCATCCTCAGGGACATACCTGGGATGTCACTGGCATATGAGAGCTGTATGTGGGCCATTTAAAAATGCCACAGGGGCCTGATCCTGGTTAGGCCCAAAGTACGGCAGGATCAGGTACTCTTGTTTCCCCCAGCAGCTATTCAAGTTACAAAACAGCCGTGGTGTTTGGGGGGGGCTGTTTTGGCACTGGACAAGGCACAGGGGGAGGGGAAAAGAATGCCTGGTTCCAAGCCCACATGCAACTCTCACATACCAGTGCCACCCCTGGGTTGTCCCTGAGGATGCCATAACATTAAATTGTTCCCGAAGCAGATGACAGTGAGCCGGACCTTGTCTCTAAGTGCTAACATTTCATAGCTTTGGTTTCCCAAGAAACATAAATGCCCACAACTGAACTTTATATTATCTCTGGTAAACATGATCTTCCACTTACCATGAAAACGGATTTGATTCTTCATAGGTTTTAAAAGACCATGGACATGTTTTCCTTGTTGGTAACCAGTTTACCTGGGCAGATGTACAACTGCTTGAAGCCATTCTGATGACAGAGGAGTTGAAATCCGATGTTCTTTCCAAATTTCCCCTGCTACAGGTGAGAGTGATGTGACATCCTACCTAGTTTTGACTACCTTTATGTGCGAGCAGGGTTGTGTATGAACTAAATTTGTAGAATGCAGCTAGTCTAAAAAGAATGTACTATAAGCCACTGATAGGTGGTGGGTTTTTGTTTTTTGTTTTAATTATTATAGTGCTTGTAACCGAATACACTTTGTAGTATCTCCAGTTTTAGCATACTGGAAATCCTTAATAGAAAATAAAGTAGAAATATATGGTAAAGGGGTATAAATTCAGATGTACAATCCATAAAGAGAGCTCAAGACCCAGAAGATAATTCTCCAGTTGACCTTGCATTAATAAACATATTGTCTAATGTCTTGTTTATTATAATCAGTTAATTTTCCATCTGGACAGGGTACAAATTGGGGTTGCTGCTAGATAGATACCATTAGACACATACCCCCAAACCCTATTGCCTTCCTTCCAGGAAAGTATGAACTGTTTAGCACTTCTCCCTAGCTCACGTCATAAATCATGTGATGAAGCCCCCCCCCCCAACTTTCACCCTCCATTGATGGTCATCTGCACTGAACATTTTGTGCTTCCTGGAAGATGAGTATATAGTTTCCATTTCCCCATACATGTGGCTTTCTCTCAAGTCAGCTAGAACCCTCCTCTGTGACTGTGGGTTTTTTGTTACTCTACGGCCTCAATAACTTTACTTTTAGAGGGAATTATATATCTCCAAGTATCACACTCTGGTGTTTAGATCATACTTAGCTAGACCATGTTTTGAAAACTGAATACCACTGGAGTCTCATACTTTAATCTTAAAGTGCTGATTGGAAGTGTGTATCTTCTACCTCTAGTTGTAAAAGAACCATGTCTAGAGATGTAAAGGCCCGGAAAAAAACCAGAAAAAATAAGAAAAAAAAGTATTTTCCCTGTTTTTTCCCTGAAGCCTTTTTTGTTTTTTTCCAAAAAATTGGAAAAATTGAAAAAAGAAAAGAAAAAAATTGATTATGGAATGTTTTATTTTAACATGATGAATAAAATATTTTAAGACAAGGTGTTCAAATATTTTCCAAATCATTTCTAAAAAATATGTATGGTACCAGATTGATCTAATTTCTGTGCACTGAGGACACGAAACTCCTAGGTTTCAAACTGTTTCAAACTCTTCAATGCAAGAACAAGATGCATTTCTTCCTTTAGGAGGTGCTATTGTCACAAGAAAAAAAAGGTTTCAGTTTTGTTTTTGCATGTGGGTGGGTATTCTGTTTGTAATAATTGTTTAGATACACTATATTTTTAATATGCTAGTTGTGATAATTTCATGCCAAGTAAAAATGTCCATAGTCATATTTTATGTTCCTAAAGTAACAGAATGACTTTCAATTTGGAAAAGAAAAAAGAAGTGCCAATGTAGCATTTTTTTCAATTTTTCCAAAAATTTCCATTTCCCCCAGAAAAAAACCGGGGGGAAAATGGGTTTTCCCCCCGAGCTTCAACATTTCTGGAAATTTTACATCTCTAACCATGTCCAGCAGCCCCTCACCCCTATGTTAGAATCTGTAAGCATGCTTTTAAAACTTGTATATCCAGTCACAGGGACAAATTTACTAATTTTAAAAACAAACAGTGATATACCACCAGCCCACTTCTAGGCTGCCCCCTCCTAAACCATTTAGCCACTGTGATTATTTTTCTTTACTTTTTAAAACAACTGCAGCCATAGGAGTGGCTAGTGGATAGAGATTGAGGCTGTTTAATTAGATCATCTGGCATCATTTTCTGCCTGACAACTGCCACCAAGCTTTGACCTATGTTGGCAAAAAATGGCAGGTATATAAAGTGACAGGCATTAAATAGCCTTTTGCATTGGTATAGTACCTTTTCAAATTGCAATTTGCTGTAGCTGTTTTCTGTTAAAACATTATTGGGGGAAATAACCAGCTGTTAGGTTGCTATGTCCTTGACTTGCTCTCTTATATTGTAGGATACAATCCTACCTTGGTTGCAGTCCCAACTACCTAAGGAATTAGGGATGCCAGCCTTCCTGTGGCACCTGGGGACCCCCTGGAATTACAGGTCATCTCCAGACCAATGTTCCCTCTAAGCTGTGGAGTCTTGTGAGCAAAAATTCTGCTATGTGAGTTACTGGCTTTAAAGTTGTGAGCCAGCGATTTGGCTAATGCATAAATCAGTTTGCTCTGGAGCCAAGTGGGAAAAATGGATGCTTTGTATGGTGGACTCTGTGGCATTGTGCTCCACTGAGGTCTCTGTCCTCCCCAAGCCCCATCCCCAAATCTCCAGGAGTTTCACAGCCTGGATCTGGCAAACCTATGTCCCACCTCCCCTGCCCATAGCAGGGTGAACCTGGCAACCATAGAAAGGAATATAGACATACATGGCAAAATCTTTCTCCATAGAGAAATTCGTTAAAATACTTTAGTACTGAGAGTGGCTCTGTGAGGCCATATTTGCAGGGAAGTAGATCAGAATCAACATGAATTTGAGAGCCAGTTTGGTGTAGTGGTTAAGTGCGCGGACTCTAATCTGGGAGAACTGGGTTTGATACCCCACTCCTCCACTTGCACCTGCTGATGTGACCTTGGGTCAGTCACAAGCTCTGGCACAGCTGTCCTTGAAAAAGAGCAGTTTCTGTCAGAGTTCTCTCAGCCCCACCCACCTCACAGGGTGTCTGTTGTGGGGAAGGGAAGGGAAAGGAGTTTGTAAGCCGCTCTGAGACTCCAAGTGAAGGGCGGGGTATAAATCCAATCTCTTCTTCTCTTCTTCTTCTTCATATGAACCGAAAACCACCCAATCATATCTATGAAAACCTGTCCTTTTACTGGTTGTCCACTAAAGAGATAATTGTATTTACTGTCTCTAGCTGCTCAAAATCTTTAGTAGAACAACACAATGCTTCTTATAGTCATGGCTCTAGCATATCCATTTCATGAGTCTGGAAGAAAGAATAAATTGTTATTGTTTTTAAAAAACCAAATCCTATGATACATGATGTAGTTGCCTTTCTCATGCATTGTGTACTACTGAAAGGAGACCTAGCAACTCAGATTGTTTTTGGCATCCTTCTGAAGCAGTGTGAAATCACCACTTTGGCTTTGAATGCCTCACACTCAGATGACCAGAGAGTCGCTATCACCTTTTCAGGGCATGCCTGGAAGCTGGGTACAAAAAACTCTTTGTCATGCAAGCCAATCTAGGCTAGCATATTTTTTCGTTGAAGTTTTCTTTGTTCCTCCTTCTAGGCCTTCAAAACAAGAATAAGCAATATTCCCACCATTAAGAAATTCTTGCAGCCTGGCAGTCAGAGAAAACCCCCTCCAGATGATGAGTTTGTTGCAAAGCTCAGGAAGATTTTCAACATCTGACAACACCTGCAAAGAAGTTGACTGCAAATTACTAGCGTATAGTTATGCGGTTTATACTTTTTCCATACATGCACCATTAACTATATGGCCTTTGCTTGTAAAATGTTAGTATATAATGGTGACTCCTTTTGGCTTTGTAGCCTCTGAAACCTGTTTGTTAGTATTAGAATGCTAGCAGTGTAACCAGGTAATACACGTGAAAACTCTTGTGAAGCCACTAAAGGATAAAGTTTCCAGAGATCAATACAAGACTATTGAACCACTCACTCTTCATCTGAGCAGCTTCATGAGTATAGTAGAAACTATCCTGAAAATTAGCTGCTGTAGATTTTCCGGGTTTACCTTTACATGAATGATATTTGTAGTCTTAAAAATTGTACTGTGAATTATCCCTCGCCTACAGTTTCCTTATCTCTATACATTATGTTACTGTGTAAGTAATTCCATTGTCAAAGACATCTGCCTTTCCACAATTAAATACATCTCTTTTATTTGTTTTTCTCTTTATGCTGCTTGGTGATCAGCACCTCTGTGGGAAGCATTATCTTAGGAGCACGTACTATTGATTTCTCAATAAAGTATGCCCAAGATGAAATTTAAGTCTTTCTTAACAGTTTTGATTATTTATGATTGTCTATAACAACATATGGAGCTGCGGTGGCTCAAGTGGTCTTATGATTGTCTATAACAACATACAACAAAGTATGATAAAATGGCAATGTGGCCAGAAGAGAAAAAAACAAAGAAAAGTCACTGTTACATAAACTGCATCAAACAACATGCCACTTCAAGTGGTACAACCTGGTTAAACGTGGCCACTACATTACTCACCCCTAGTTCCAGATCATTTATGAAGAAATTAAATAGCACCAGCCTCAGTACTGATCATTGTGGGACCCCCACGGCTCACTTCCCTCCATTGTGAGAAAACTGACCATTTATTCATACTCTTTGCTTCCTGTCATTTAACCAATTTTTAATCCATAAGAAATTATCCCTCTTACCACACGAGTCCTGAGGTTACTCAGGAGTCTTTGGTGAGGTACCTTGTCAAAAGCCTTCTGAAAGTTCAAGTACTTCAAGTACATAATGTCTACCAGGTCACCATGATCTACATGCTTGTTCCACTTTCTCAAAGAATTCCAAAAAGGTTGGTGAGGCAGGACTTTCTTTTGCAGAAGACATGCTGATTTTCCCTCAGCAGGCTTTGTTCCTCTATGTGCCTAATAATTCTATCTTTGATTAGTTTCTACTGATCTGCCTTGGACAGGCATTAGGCTAACTGGCCTGTAATTCCTGGTTCCCCTTTGGACCCCTTTAGAAAAATCAGTATAATTTGCTACTCTCCAGTCTTCTCTACAGTGGCCTAATATACTGACAGGTCACATAGGCTGCAGTCAGATGTGTCTTTAAATCGGACTCAGCTGCGAATGCCTGACAGATCTAAAGGGCATGATCAGACAGCAACATCTGGGAAAGGTCCTGCAGCCATAAGCACCCTCGTGCTGCCACATCACGGAAGTGGAGTTAAAAGACACTGGGGAAAGCCCAGTCCTAATGCTTGCCATTAGATCAGACTTTCCTGTCTGATCACTCAAGCATGCTCTCATACAGTTGGGATGGTCTACTCATTCCATCCTGACTTGGTGCCGTTTTCTTTTTCCTTGCTTAGCAGTATGCGCATAACTGTATACTCCATGGGGAACCCTCAGTGCGGAGGTGCGATTCCTCATTTATGTGCATGGGAAACAAAAGGCAACCCCCCCACTTGCCTGAACATGCTGTCTGATCAGGCAGTGATGAGCTGAGCCTGCAGCTACAAAGGATGTGTGATCGCACAACGCTGTGTCAATTTCCACCAGGGGAAACCAGCTCACTTCCCCTCCACACCAAATGGCATGTCTGACCATGGCCATATATGGGTTAGTAGATCAACGGTCTCACCTTTGAGTTCCCTAAGAACTCTCGGGTGTATGCCATCAGGATCTGGATACTTCAGTTTTTAATTTCTCCACTTAATCTCTTGTCACCTCAATTTGACTCAGTTCTTCAGACCTCCTTCCTGAAACAGTGACTGTGGCATGAATACATGCTATACACTTTCCACAATGAACACAGAAGCAAAAAATTAATGGAACTTCTCTGCCATCTGCCATCTTCCTTTAGCAAACCTTTTATTCCTTGGTCATCCAAAGACCCAACTGCTTCTCTGCTGGTTTCCTGGTCTGGATATATTTAAATAAATGTGTTTCTCTTGATACTTTTAACAACCTGCTCCTCAAATTCATTTTGCATGCCTAATTATGGGCTTAGGTTTCTTTTGCCAGAGCCTGTGGTCCCTTCTGTTCAATTTGTTCAGGCACACCTTCCACTTTTTAAAACAAAGCCAATAGCTTCCTTGTTTTACTGTTTTCATAGGAAACTTACTGATTCATAGGATACAAACTCATTATTTTTCATTAGTTCATTAAGGTGGTCCAGTTTATTACATTGCCGCTCAGATCACCCTAATTTTAAACTTAGTTTGAGAATAGCAGATACCATAGGAGAGAAACAAGAAACAAATTTACTTTGGCACTTATCCCATGTAGACATAATTTTGTTTATTATCATGGACTTTTTCAAATAAAACTTTTGTCACAAATACTTTTTAAAGAAAATCCCATCTCTTAGTAACACAGAGACAAAATTTTGTTCTGTTAACATCGAGGGGTCTATCAGATCATGATTCCAGTGAACTAAACATGGGATTCTGGATATGTAGTAAGAGAAATATTTGGGATTGAAGGCCTCCCAGACCCCGATTTTGTTGTGCTTGCTTCCATTTAATTCTTTATATATATTTCTTTCCAAAACATAGTCTAAAATAGCCTTCTGATATTGCTTAACAGTCGCTGGGATATAAGCTGGGATGCTGTGAAACAGAAAGATCATCTTGACACCAATCCTATCTTACAGAGGGGTGAGGGAAGACCAGTGTAGTAACTTATCCTTATTAAACCATTTCTGAATGCTTTTATATGGAAACAATTTGTACATTAGGTCAACAGAACTACTTTCTAACTAAATGCCTACAATAGAAGAACGGTAGTTAAAGACCTTGGAATTTGCAGAAATTGCCAAACCAAACTTACTTCTCTGATTAAGGAAAAGACATTATCTGATTTTATTGCTAACCAGAAGCCCCCTGCATGTAAATGAAAAAAATAATTTGATAATCTGTGGATTTGACTAGTAAGGAGAAGCTTAAATAACAGAAAAGAATATACAATTGGCTGATGTACTGGTCATGATATTAGAGTATATAGATGTGTATAAATTTCAGATCTAGCAATAAGTGATTGGATTCAGCTTTGTTGGGGAGAAAATTTTGTAAGTTCCTAAAGAATATGTTCCTCTGACTCTTTTTTTCTTTTCTGTAACATTTTTCTTAATTATTATTTTTACTTATGAAAATCTCAATAAAAAGCTGAAACACAGGACCGCTCTCTAAGTTGGGTGCTTTTTCCTTTCACTTAGATGTGACAAAAGCTGAAAATCTTAAGCACACTCAAGTAAGCCCAGCTCCAAATATATTTAAGAACAGATTTTAAATCTGTGTCAATTTTTTAAAATGCACTTTTTTCCTTGATGGCTTCTTAAAGGACCCAGGGGTGGCTGTGAATGATTGTTTCAAGATGGTTTTCCCTTTGAACAAGATCCAAAAAAGGGTCCTGCGCAATGGTGAGTGTGTGCTGTGTATACAAGAGATTTGACAACAGTTCTTACAGAACAGACTACCTGTTGTTCAGTTTTAAAAGCAGCTTACCTCTTTGGCATTGAGAATCCTTTTGGTGGAAACAATCAAGACATGTCAGAGCACAGCCTTATTTTGGCTGCTGCTCAAAAGCTGTAGCTACAAACCCTTTGGGGAAGCAGCTGGTGACTACACTAATATGGAAGGGCACAGAGATGTGACAATGCACAGGTTCAATATGTTGTGACAATACACAGGTTCAATATACACAGGTTCTTCATGACAACAGCTTATCTAAAGCATTACAAGCCAATGCTTATTTGGGAGTTCAAATCTCCACCTGGCCACTGGGCTTCCTGGGTACCCTGCACTAGTCACTTCCTCTCAGTTTAACCTACCTTTCAAGGTTGTTGTGACAATAACATGGAAAAGAGTGCATACAAGTACTGCCCTGGGCTCAGCAAAAGAAGACAAGGTGGAAAGGAGACAAGACCTATACAACAAATTTCTAACTGTTAACAATTACACTTCACATGCTTTCAAAATATTAAACTTTATTTTAGTTTCAGTAGTTTCTCTCTGCAATTTCAAGACAGGAGTAGAAACTGACAGCATTTTAGAAATACAAAACAAATCTATGTTGTTAGCTGCAATACAATACTACAAGTTTGTGCCATTCCAGAGTATGACTGGCAAATTTCAATCCAGGTCTCCATATTTATGTCCTATAACATAACCAACCCGGGCTTCAAAAGCCATTTATTTATTTATTTGAGATAAAGGCATCACTGAACATTTCTTCACCTCCCCTCCCTCCCCGAAGTTAATGTTTAAATAGGCAAGCCAGTCACTTGTTCTTAACCAGCACAGTGATATCTAGCATTAAAGAAATATAGCCTGAAGAATGAAGCCCAAAATCCATGAGTAACAACATTTTGTGTTCATTCAGTAACAAAAGAAAGTGCTGAATATTTCTGCGGAGACATTCAAAGAACAACGTTTGATCATGTGGAATGATACGAATACTGATTCTTGCTGCTTTGGTCTCATACCAGCAAAAGCACAAGTCTCAAGATCATCAGCAGACTAAAAAATACAAGAGTAAAATTAACAGGCATGCAGCTTTGTAAGGTTCAAAGATTACACAGGCCCACAGCTAGGGCTGAGTCCACTTTTCTAGGGTGGGTGCTGTATAGCAGTTAGTAGCCTCTCATCCGGAAGACTCGGGTTCAAACCCCCACTTTGCTAGGTAACCTTGGACCAGTCTGACTCTATCTCAGCCTAATCTACCTTATCAGGGCTACTATAAGGACAAAATGGAAAAAGGGAGAATCATTTCTGCTGCCTTGAGCTTTCTGGAGGAATGGTGTGATAAAAATGTACTAGATTAAATGTACTAGATTAAAATACAAGAAAACAAAACAAAGCAGAAAAAGATGCTCCAAGATAACCTCAAACTTCCATCAAGTAAAGATGATGTTGTGGGATGAGAGGTAGATGGGCAAAATATGTTGTGCCAGATGTGGAGATGGAATGGTGGAGAGGTGTCCCCATGATGGGCAGAATATGAGAAAGATGCACTCCTCTGGATACAGAGCATCATTTACAGCCTAAAGTGAAAGCATGTTAGCTCTTTGATGTGTTAACACCTTTTGATTGGAGGGTCCATGTTTTGGTGGGCCTGAGCCCCAGGACCTGGCACATAGTTTGGCTAAGGCTCTAGGAGTCCATGTGGGGAGGGGCCTGAGCAGTTCCTTTGTTTGGGAACTTGGAGGGAATTCTGCCATTGCATTTTTGGTGTTTGACAGCAGCGCACTCACCCATGTGTGAGTTTGTGATGAAACATAACAGAGGGGAATGATGCTAGAAGAGGTCTGCAGGTGTGCTGGGGCTATGCAACCAGCAAAGATCAAATGTTCCATGGATTCTAAGAACTTAGTAACTTTTCTTTAGTTTGATTAGCTGTACCTAAAGCTTGTCTTGTAGATACCTTGAGTTTGTGCCTTGTAGAAATAAAGCTGTTTAACTAAAAAGTCTAATTTCCTTACTCACAGCCTTGCCACTCAGCATGCTAAAGAAATACACCCCTGTTGTGCTGACCTTGGGTGGACAGATGGGCTGATTTTAACCTGGTGTGGTAGCCCACTATCAGAAAGAGGGACAAGAAGCAACTTTCTGCCACAGGTTCCTGGCTGGGCTGGGGAACTCTAAGGGGAAAGTACTCTTGCGTTTACAGGGCAGTAACACTGTCCTACCACAGATGAATTCTACAGTCTGCGTAACAATATATAAATAACAATATATATATAATATACAAATGTGTATCTTGGGTTCTTTTGTATGATTTGTGTATTTACTGGCATAGATCCCTCTAGGTGAGACCAAGCACCGGGGGGGGGGGGAGTTCCGATACAGAGAAGTGATGTTAGATACTGAGCGCCAGAGATTGTACAGCCTAGCTAATAAAACCTTCTCCCCCTTGAACTTTGAGATCCCCCTAACTACAGGGAAGATGGCCTCATATTTATCCTCCCTGCAGGTCCCACAACAACGTAGAGCGTTTACCCTGGCCAAGTGCAATGCTATGCCTTCTGCCATTTTATATAGCAGATTTAACAAGGTTTTGCATTCGGCCAGATACTGCCCCTGCAGAAAGAGATGCGTGGAATCTATTTCACATGTTCTCCTGCATTGCAATCTGTATGTGGACTTAAGGAATATTTATCTACATTCTATCCTAACCAGTATGGCGGATTGTTCTGATGCACTCAAGGTCCACAGACTTTTAAAAGATCTCAGTCCTGACACCACTGAGAAGGTGGCTAAGTTTCTCTGTTTGGCTTTAAAGCTACGCCAAAGGTTCCTACAGATATAACATCCTTATCAGCTCCTAACTGCACAATATCGAGTCATAGATTTTTATAGGTGTTTTAACTGTTTCCTAAAATTGTATAACCTGTACTCTTATTTTATGCCAATAAAGGCTAACTTGAACTTCTTCACAATTCATGAGATTTTATGAATAAAAATGCCCCAGCATGAGCAGAAGGCACTTTTTGTTGATTTTCTTCTCCACTGCATCAAATGCCATTACAGAAGGCCATCCATCTATCCTTTAGGAGCAGCTTTTTAACAGGACTACATCAGAGAAGCCTCAGTTTACAAGTTATTAACTTGCTCAACCATACAGAGCAGCAATCAGTTTTGCTGTCCTTCTCTACTACAAAGCCTAACCAAGATCACCCCTACCTTTCCACTTCTCAGGTTTCATCAGGTGCTGCCTGAGCATTAATCTTAAGGACAAGAAAGAACATTAAAATGTTATTGATTCTAAGTCCCCATACCTAATATAAAACTCTTAATTTGCTATGACTCATAGCCAAACTAACAACTAGGACCTGTTTGGCGCAGCTTTTTTTTTTAAAAAAAGAAGTCACTAAGAGGACAATACTACACATACCTACTCTGGTTTAAGTCCCACTTTGCTCTCCCTGGTAAATATGATAGGACTGAAGCATAAAACAGGAATTTTTTTTTACCTTAGTCCTGCTAGAATTCCAGCTGGCATTAATCTCTTGGTCCTCTTAAACCTTACTCCCATTACAATGGTCAGAATAAATGCTGTGACTGGAGAGAAACATACAACATAGTTACTTATTTTTTAAAAAAACAGCTTTAAAACAAACAATGGCTGCGGTCACACGTAACAGAAGCCACACAACTGGAAAATATACACAAAGTCTTCTAATCAGTTAAAGCGAACACTACAGTTAATTACCCAGGCATAGTAGCAAAACAGGTTGCTTACCTGTAACTGATGATCTTCGAGTGGTCATCTGTGCATTCACACCTCTGGGGTATAGTGCGCCTGCGCTGACCTCGATTGGTTCCTTTTGAAAGCGAAAGGGATTTTTACGACCACTCTCTCGTCACGTGCAGGCCCCACTGCGCATGACTAAGGGAGGGGCACGACAATCTCGCCAGTTCCTTCTGACCGCTGCCATCAGTCTCAGAGTAGTAAAAAAGGAGAGGACTGAAAGCAGAGGAGAAGGAGGGCGGGTGGTGTAAATGCACAGATGACCACTCGAAGATCATCAGTTACAGGTAAGCAACCTGTTTATCTTCTTTGTGGTCTCTGTGCATCACACCTCTGGGAGATTAGCAAGCAAAAACAGGCCAACCTGGAGGAGGGAGCTGAAGGTCCTAGACTTGCGCCACCTGCAACACTGCCCATCCCACCACAGAATGTTGATAAAGACGCACATCCAGGGCGTAATACTTCACAAACATGTGAGGGGTAGCCCAGGTTGCTGCTTGACAGATATCAGGGAGTGACGAACCTCTCAGGAAGGCTGTGGACATGGCTACTGCCTGGGTGGAATGCCCTTGGAGCAGGCCCGGAAGTGGCCTTTTAGCCAGTAAGTAGCACAGTTTAATGGTTTCCACGATCCACTTGGATAAACGCTGTGAGGAGAGCTTCTTCCCTTGCACAGGTGTACTATAGGAGTCAAACAAGGCTGGTGACTGCCGGAAAGCCTTCGTTATATTGAGGTAGAAGGTTATGGCTCTCTTGACGTCTAAAGTATGAAGATGGCGTTCCTCGTCGCTCGTAGGGGATGGGGAAAACGTTGGAAGGGCAATATCAATTTGCAAATGGAATTCGGACACAACCTTGGGTAGGAAAGAAACATCCGGGGCCAAGGTGATGCCATCATGGTGAAAAACAAGGTATGGAGGGTCACAGTGAAGTGCAGACAATTCGCTTACTTGTTTTGCTGAGGTAATGGCTACCAGGAAGGCAGTCTTCCACGAAAGAAGCTGTAGACTAGACGTGGCCATGGGTTCAAACAGTTTGCCTGTTAGTCTGGCCAGTACCAGAGGTAAGTCCCAGGAGGGAGTCGGCCCAGGAGCCAGAGAAAAGAGATGAGTAAGACCCTTCAGAAACTGCTTCATTTGAGGGTGCAAAAATACGGAATAGACATCTACCACAAAACGATTGGCGGAGATGGCAGCTAAATAATCTCTTAAGAAAGAGCAACTGAGACCCACGTCCAAGCAAGTCAACAGGAATCCGAAAATTACTCTCAAGCCCATAGGTGGCGGTGGTAAACCCAGGGACTCAAGGTAAGACAGGAACTTTTTCCACTTCCCTTCATGGGAAGTGCATGTAGATGGCTTACGACAAGGTCTATCCTGTCTTTAAGTTGTGCTAGGGGATCCTCCATGCCGTGAGTTCGAGGTGTGGTACATCGTGGTGAAGCACTCGGCTCTCCTGAGCCAGAAGAAGTTCTGGTGCTGGGGAAATTGTATATAGGTGCTCCGGGACATGTGGAGTAGAGTTGGGAACCAGTGTTGACGTGGCCACCAAGGCATCACGAGGATGCACTGAGGTTGTTCCTTCATGATTTTGCTGATCACTTTGGTAAGTAGAGGAATTGGTAGGAACAGGTACATGTGCCTGCAGGACCATGGGCAGAGAAGACTGTTCTCCAGAGATAGGGGATCCTGTCCTGTCCTGCCCTGGTACAAAACAGACAACACTTTGCGTTCTGACATATCGCAAACACATCTATTTCTGGGTGACCCCATCTGCAAAAGATTGGCTGGAGGTAAGTCCAGTTGAGTTCCCACTGGTGAAGGGATGCGACTCCCCTGCCCAGAAAGTCCGCATGCACATTGAGCGATCCTGGCAGGTGAGCAGCAATGAGGAACACGCCTCGAGATTGACACTCAGTCCAAATCTTCAGGGCCAGTCGACAAAGTCCCTTGGACACCGTCCCGCCTTGCCTGTTCAGGTAACACAGTGCGGTGATGTTGTCTGTTAGGATTGCCACCATACGGTGAGCTATGAATTGGCAAAAAAAACCCTTAGGGCATACTGGATGGCGAGCAGTTCCAGGAAGTTGATGTGTTTGTGAGCCAGGTGGGGTTCCCATTTGGCACCCACACATACACCTCGAAGGTGAGCTCCCCATCCCCACAGGGATGCATCCGTGGTAAGGGTCAGTTCGGGGCTGGGTGCATGAAATGGGGCTCCCTGAAGGAGGTTTTCTGGGCTTTCCCACCACTGTAGGGAATGCAGCACCTGCACAGGAAGCACGAACCGTTGAGACTGGGGCTGCCACTGTGGATGGAAACGTTTGAGGAACCACAGCTGAAGTGGTCTCATTCGTAGTCTGGCGAAGACAAGCACCACTGTGGTGGCGGCCATCAGACCCAGGAGTCATTGGATTTGCGTCCTCAGTAGGTTGATGAGGGTCACCCGCCCTCATGTCAGACACATTCCATTTGGTTGTCTTCCAGGCCGGATATCCCCTCATCGCCCCTCTCATAGTCATCAGAGTAGGTGCATCCATACCTGCGCCCACAGGAAGGCAATCTACGATCAGGTGTAATCGCCCAGGATTCTCTGGTCCTGAAGGTGAAGTTGGACCACGAGTAGGGGTCTCGCCAATATTTCCCCAGCCCACTCGCCTGTGTACCACCGCTGGCTGCCGTGGTCGTCATAGTCGTCACAGTCGTGGTGGAGACTTCTTCCTCAGTGGTAACTGGCATGTTCCCGTTATCATCAGAACTATAGGGAGTTCTAACACTCTGTCAGACTCCTGCAGCAATCAGTTCCCAACAACATTCTTGCAAAGAAGTGAAGTTTATTGAGACATTGAAGTATGCAGATTGTTTTTACACAACTCGTGTTAGAACTGGCAATAAACGCGCAAAGCAAGCAGCTATACACAATTCAAGCGGGTCCCCTGGTGGCCAGGAGCCAATCAAAGAATAGGCAACAGCCCGCCAAGCTAACAGGTCTATTTTCTCAAGAGAAAGCTGGTGCTAGACACCAGGGCCAAATGCTCATGTTACAGAGATAAAGAAACACTAAAGACACAGAGAAAAGAAACCTAAAATTCCAGAGGCTAAATTTTCCATTTAGGTAGAGTGGCCATTTTTATTTCAGGTTCTGGGATATTTGGGTATAAGTCTTAGTACAACACACCATATATAGGCAATATATATACCTCCTCCTCAGCAAGCATCCTAGTCCATTTAATGTATCATGGACACATCAGCACTGATAAGGCCACCCATTATCAACTATGCTCCCTGCTTTTGAAACCTAATCATTGGTTGAAGCTATTAGTCTGAAAAACCAAATTTGTAGAGGTAAGCTATTATCTTAGATGGTTAATAGTTCTCCACAAAGGTGATGACATGCTTTTATGACTCAGCCTTTTTATTCTCTATCTCAGCTGTCAGTCATGTTGGTCTGAAACAGTAGAACAAAGTTTGAGTCCAGTGGCATCTTTAAGACCGACAAAGTCCTTTTCAAGGTATGAGCTTTTGTGTGCACGCACATTTCATCAGGTACATTGAAATAGAAGTTAACAGTTCATAAATACAGACAAAGGTTGAACAGCAAATTATCATGCAACATAATGACGATGTTTTAACTGATACAAAGACCTAACAAGAATAACAAGCTAAGTTTATATGGTCACCATTTGTTTGGAGAGATCAGCGAGGCCGCTTAGGCCTTGCTGCTGGAGCTGGGGGGAAGGAGTACGGTGGAGCCCGGTGGCTGGGCTGCTTGGGCCTCACTGCTGGAGCCAGGGGGGGGAGAAGCTTACCTGTGGCCACTTCCTCAGCCCTGAGGTCCTCCTGCTTCCGCAGGCCGAAAGCCGTAGGGAATAACCCCCCGCGAGTATCGCGGCCCCCGCCTCTTGTACTATTCTAAATAAGAAATGTACTAAAATAAAGAGGATGTACAGCCCTTCTTGGTGAGAATACATATGTAAGGACTGAATGAGATTAGCATATGTAGTGAGATAAGAAACCAACACCCTTGTGAAGCCCTGGGGGTTTTTTTGTTCCAAGTATTAACACATGAACCTACCCCTCATAACTGTCGAGAAGTGAACATTTAGTCTGGCCAGAATGAATGCCCTTAGCAGGCTTTGGGAAGACAACAGATAGGTGTAGGAGAGAGGAAATTTTGGAGGTGGAATACCAAAAAATGAGATGAACAGGTAGTGTGCTCTAAAGGCAGAGCTTTGGTGATATATTGATTTTACACGACTGGTCCCCAAAGCAAATGCTGCATGAAAGCCCAGGGCTTGGACAGTGTCCAGATTAACATCAAGAGCAAAGAGTTTCTCAAAATCAGTCTTAAACCACATTAACCTATAAGAGTCTTCTTTCAGAAGTGCCAGGTAGCCCTTGCTGCTCAAGAACTACTTGAGGAACTGTCTAAACACTTGTAACCAAGCCCTTGTCTCAAGGGAAGTTTGGCCCAGTTCTGAACGGAGAGCCACACCATGAGAGATGTTTAATAATTTTCACAGAAAATGTTAAAGAAAATGGTCAATGCCTTCATTTAACGAGACAATCCTTACAGCTACTCTGTAAAGGATAATAGGAATGACTTTTAGGTTAAAGATTTGAGCAGCACCTGGAACACAGTTCCCATCTCCATTTCAGAAAAAATTTAATATGCTGTTCGCACAAGTTTTTGTTTTTCTCCTTATCAGTGACCAATGAGGCCCTCTTTTTAGGTTAGACTAGCCTGATACCCGTGCTTCGCTACGGTATTTAAGTTCCGTAAATCCAGTTATAATATTGATGATGTGAAATTTGAAATGTGACATTTGTTGTAGGAATTCTAATGGAGAAGATTGTAGTGAGACATATGTACTTTCCCCCCCTCTACTGAAGGACCTCTCTCTAGATCACATTGGTGGTTCTGCCCTCAGGTGCTAGGATCACCAGGCTGCTTGATGAGCTCACTCTGGAGCAGACCACATAGAACTGGCCATTTAAGAAGCCGTCGTCTATTAAGTCAACTCCTGCTACTTTCCACGAAAGCGATGGCCTCTCTACTTGTGTTCCTGGATTGTTTTGCTCATATCGAGACGGTGTTGTTCTGATCACCTCAGGGTGATGCTGCTGGTACTTGGCCTGTGCAGCGCAGTGCACTACAGGAGTACTATGTGCAAATGTCTTTGCTACATTCCAAAGTTGCCTCCTCCTTGTAGCATTGGTGTATCTGGATCGACGTTTGCCAAGAGCTTTCTTGGGGGCAGTGAGAGGTGTGAGGGGGAGATGGTGTGAGGGAGTGGCGATGTGGTGGACATTTCTTCAGGTTCATGAGGGAGGCACGCATTGAAATGGCTCCTAGAAATGTCCTTTATTATCTTCCCATAAACATTCATACCCTGGCCCTGCTCCTACACCTGAGAGACACCAGCCTGTCTGGTGTTGGAGGGGAATGTATTTAAAGGCACTGGGGAGGCTGGGCCAGAAGCAGTGCTAAGGCAGTCCTGCTGAGCAAACCTCCCCGGCGGCTGTAAGCATCCCACCTCCTTTCCTACACCTGACAGGCAGCTGCCTGTCCAGTGGAGGATGGGGAGGGGGGAGGAGTATTAGAAGCCACTGTGGAGGCAGGGCTGGCAGGATCACTATGGCTGGGGTCCAACATACCTTCGGGCCCGCCTTTCCCCGTATATACCGCAGAGAGCACGACGGTCTGGGTCTCAAAAGCGGTTGACCCTCCCTGGCCTGCGGGAGGCCAGGCTAGCTGCTACGAGGGCCAGGGCCTTTTCGGTGGTGGCCCCTACCTGGTGGAACAAGCTCCCGGGGGAGATCATGGCCCTGTGGGACCTTTCGCAGTTCCACAGGGCCTGCAAGACGGAGCTCTTCCGCCAGGCATATAATTAGAGGCCGCCGCCAAAGTGCACAGCCCGCAAAGTCATCATCGAGCAGCTGCCATTAAGAGTTGACCAGCAGAATAACATCTAAGCACTTTTATGCTGGAAGCTGGAAATCCATCTGAAAGCATTCCTTTTGATTGAATTTTAACCACCGCCAGCACTTTGTAATGTATTATTTTTAACTGTTATGTTTTAATTTGTATAATGTATGTTTTTATCATGTATTTATGTTATTGGAAGCCGCCCTGAGCCTGCTTTGCGGGGAGGGCGGGGTATAAATTTGACAATAAATAAGGCGTTACTGGTGGGGCAGGCTCCCTCGTGGCTTTAAGCACCCTGCAACCACTGCTGCACCTGACAGACAACCGCCTGTTAGGTGTAGGAGGTGGGGGAGTGTGTTGGAA
>NW_015168068.1:199692-283002 GCF_001447785.1 Gekko japonicus
CATGAAAAGATCACTTATGAAACAAAAAAAAGGCTTGTGCCTTTTTAAAAGAAATGGGAGCCACTTCTGAAACGTATTATCACAGAACTTCAAAGCAACTTTAAAACAGAAAGTTCATAATTGCATAAAACTGAATAATTTTGCTGGTATATATGCATGTATTTTCTCCATTATCATCACCCAGAAAGGTTACTGAAATCAAATGGATCTTTTATGCCAATGCAAGTGAGAAGAGAAGCGTCTACTGACACTGGGCAGAATCCCATAAATTCTACTGAGTATGCATCTGGGATTTCAGAGTTTCCACAATAACTGCAGCCTGCCATGCCCTCTCCCCCACCCCGATGTTGCACTGACCATTAGTATGAAGCAACTTTGCAAATGTCAGGCATAAGACATACAAAGCTGGGGGGGGGGTTCAGAAGTTTGAACTGCGTGTAGATGTCATTGTGCTTTTTTTGACTATGACTGACTGTCTTCAGCTAGTCATGGTTCATGCACGCAGATTAGTAGGGTGTTTATCTGCATATAAAGATTTGCCAGAGCTGTTCAGAGTTCCAGGGACCTTAAGCATAAGCAAATCTGGATGGGGAAACGGCTCATTTATTTAACATGTAAGTCAACAGCTCCCTCTAGTGAGCATATCACTAGTCTATATAATGCCAGAAAATAGAGAACAGTCAACTGAGAAACATTCCAAATGCTCGTGGACAAAATCTAATTCTATCTTTGGATTAACTTAAATAATAAAATGAGTAAATGGCAACGCTGCACAATCTATTTATCAAAATAAAACAGAAGACCAGTGGCACCTTAAAAGTCTAACAAAGTTTTAGTCCAGTAAAAGCAATATAGGATGAAGTGAGAGCTGACTCCTGAAAGCTACGCTGAATTAGACTAATAGTCTTTAAGGTGCCACTGAATGTCTGCTTTATTTTGCTGCAATAGGCTAACACAGCTAATCCCCTAGAACTATCATAATGGAAATCACCTTTTAAAAAAATGTGTGTGTGTGCGTGTGTGTGTGCATGCGCACCTGGAAGACATCGTGACCTCTGGTGACTGACCCCTACTGGGGACCTGGAGGATATTCAGAGAGGTGGCTGAATAAAGCCTGTCCCTGCCTCCCACCTCTGGTATTTCAAGGAGGTCTCCCATCCAAGTACTTGCCAGAGTCAACCCTGCTTAGCCTCCAAGATCTGACAAGATCACGCTTGCCTGGGCTATCCAGCTCAGGGTGGAAATCACTTTATTGGAGTGACTACATGTATTCTTTGCCAGAGCCGGCCCAACATGATATTTGTATTCTTTGCCATAGCTGGACCAACAGCTCTCTTTTTCTTTAAAGGAAGACAAGTGGATGCTTTGTTTTAGTTTACCTAATAAACGTATAACCCACTAACCTACAGACTCAGAACAGCTTACAGAGGTTTTATACGCAAATATTTCTGACCATAACACAGTTCTGAAAACTATGAAACAACACTGGTCAGAGATGAAGAGGCTGCTGAAAATTATTATGCCAGCCAGTGATGTTAGAGAATAGGACTAGAAGGCCTGGGTTCAAACTTCATTCTGTTACTCCATGACCCCTTGTTACAGTATGTGGTCTCAACATGTGTCTGTCTTTTGTGAATTAGCCCATTTCTCAAAATGGATGCAGAGCTACACAAGAGAGCCAAGGATGGGGGGAGGAAACTCTCCTCTACAGTCCCTAACTTTCTGTCCTAATATCCTGGAGCCAATCAGCTTAACCTGCATTCTCAATGATGCTGTGAGAACAGAAAAATATGCATGCTGCCCTGGGATCTACCTTTGCGAATATATCCTATGGCACCTCCGAGACCCACAACTGCAGCATAAGCAACACCAATCCAGTCCACAATCATGATGAAAGATCTAAAGGAGAAAGCAAGGAACAAATATGAACAGAACAGACCTCAGTGAAAAAATGAAGAAGGCTACCCAAATGACTCTGTGAGCCCCTAAACTGGTATTCCTAAGGAACAAATCAGAGTGTCTAGAAATGGCAGCAGGCTTTGTATGACAATACTGAACTTAAAGCAACCAAAGTTCACCTACCTTCAACTATGTAGCTGAAGAAAGTTTCAGGTGGATAGCTGTGTTAGTCTGCAATGGAAGAGTAAGATTTGAGCCTTAGGGGTGTGCAAAATAAAAAATCTGGTGTTTTTTTGGTTTGGGTTTATTGAACTCAAAAATATCAGTATTTCCCAATATTTCCAAATTCCAATACCGGTATGGTATTCAGATTTAATAAATATTTGGGAAAACTTAATTTTTTGGCTCTATTATACCCTATGGGGACTATTATAGTCAATTATTCCCATAGGCTATAACGGAGAATCGAGCTGGGGGTATATGGGGCTCTGGGGGGGGAGCTGTTTTTGAGGTAGAGGCACCAAATTTGCAGCACAGCTGCTGGTGCCTCTACCTCAAAAAACAAAAACAAAACACAAACCCATGTTTAAAAAAAGATTGGACCAGGGGGTCCAATTCTATTGGCCCCAGAAGAAGGTGCCCCATCTACCATTGCTTCCAATGGATGGAGGGAGGAAAGGCATTTAAAGGGAATGCAGTCCCTTTACATGCCTTTTGCAAGCTGTGGCTGAAATTCAAAGGCATTTAAAGGACTCACAATCCCTTTAAATGCCTTCTCCAAGTGGTGGATTCACCCGGAAGGCATTTAAAAGGACTGTGAACCCTTTAAACACCTTCCAGGTGAACTTGCCAGTCGACCAGCTTGGAGAATGCATTTAAAGGGACTGTGAGCCCTTTAAATGCCCTTTAAGTTTGGCCATCTAGTGGCCCTGAAAATTTAGGGATTGGGTATTTTGGAAAGCTGAAATGCAACCCCATTCAGTAACCGCCTTAAAAAATACCCGAAAAACACTGGTATTTTTTTTAGCTCAGTTTATGCCGAATGCACACCCCTATTTGAGTCCTGCAGTATCTTGAAGATCAACCAGATTTCCAAGCATTTCAGAGTCAATGCTCCCTTCCTCAGATCCAGATGTAATTGAAAGATCAACATAATCCTTCCCCCCTCCTCTAATGTAATGTCTCCAACAACGAAAGTGCCTTGCTCCAAATGGGCAAACTGTTTATTTTTACTTAGGCTGACCATGCAGTCTGTATGGATTTCCCCATCCTATGGTGCAGAAAAATTCATGCAATCTACACAGAATCTACTGCATTCAAGCAGCACTCATCACAATAACAGCAGCAATACAATGTGTTTGAAACAGCATCCAGGGGCAAACTAACCTGTTAACTGTGGCCGTCTTAATAAACCTTATTTACTTTTGGTACCCTCACGTACTAGAGGCCAACCCTACAGCAAGTGGCTCCCTGTACTCCTCCCTACAACTTCCATTCTTTTATTTATTTAAAACAGTTCTTTCCTGCCTTTCACTTCCAAAATGGCTTCCAATACTAAATACATAATGGCTTGGAGCAAAAGCTTCTGGTCCACTAGCGGTGGTACTCTGCCAATGGCAATCTCTTTGTACTAGCATAAGGACCTTTCATTAGCAAAATACCTCTGGATCCAACTCAATAAAATCACGATAAAGCAACAATACATCTGCTAATACAAAAGCAATAAAAGCGGCATCAATAAGTAGAACAGCCATCATTAAGCAACTATTACAATTCTGCAATAATGCATTTTCAATAAAATGCACTGGGGTTTATATGGGAATCAGTGTCTAGCTTTTCCATATAAACTTCAAGGCCACCATAGTAGTTTCTGTACATATACTGGAATAGTTCAGCCCTCCTTTTACAGACACAGTTAACATTTTTTTAAAGGCATTATAACTTTGGAAGAGCCTCTGATGTCTGATCTGACAAAGGGTGATAACGCTGTAGCTGGAAGCAAACATCAGCAAAATCCTCTGCACTTGTGGGGAACTTTGGAATACAGCCTAAAAGTCTTGCAGGCGTAACTTTTTCCTTTGCTACTTTTAAGTATTGGTATTTTCCCCCATGAGATGCTACATGTTCTTTGTTTCAGTGACTTCTAGCCCAGTGATCCCCAGTGCTCTTGTCAAGGCATCTACTTGCCTTCTGAGGGGCAAATGTCATGTTACATTTTCTAAAAATGTTGTGTCTGGGTGAATGGAATCTTGCACACACAGCTCCAAAATGTGGCAAATAACTCCCCTGCTCAGGCCATGGAAAATGGCACATTGTCGTCCAAAGCTGAAGGAGGCCCTACAGTCCTTTAAAAAGGCTAACCCCTGCAGCAGCTGTGCAGGAAAGTAAACCAGGTCAAGGGGAATCTGAACCTGACTTGTTAGAAAATAAAACATGTTGTTTGGACCTGAGGATAAAAGTTAGAGGGTGGTCAAGGGAGCTTCACATTGTTTCCTGTTCCCTGAATAACTAGCAAAGCACTATGCAGGTGCATCACAACAATGAGCCCTTGACTTTGCTACGTCTCTAAGCTCAGAAACCTTTCCCTATGAGGGTGCTGGCAGCAAACTGTGCTTTCTTTGGAAAAAACAAAAACTAAACTGAAATCAAACAGCCTCCTTCTCATACCAAACTGCCAATCCTGGTTGCCCTTATGTCTCCAAGGAGTACCTCAAAAGAGCCCAAAAAGTATCACCTCTGGGTCTACTAAGTGGCAAGCAGCTGCCTCCACTCTAGAAGGATTCTTGGCTTGAAACCTAACAACATTTTGTCTGGTCCCGGCCTCATAAAACCATTTTCCAAAAGTGCTCACAGGCTCAACAGAATTGGAGACCGCTGCCTACCCTTGCTATGAAGATACACAGTATTTGATTATTGTCCTTGAAACAGATGATGTCCTGAAGCTGATACTCCTGTTGGCTTTTAAAAACAATTATAGTTTAAAGTTCTACTGAAATGTGCCTTTCCAACTAGGCATTCCCAAGGTGCTGGCAGATGTAAACTACTGCCCCATTTATCTGTGCACTGACACTCCTCCTGCCTGACAACTTAGCCACTACCAGAACCTTTTTCCTTTATCTGCCTGCATCACAGGTACTGATTACCGACAGGAACTGCTGGCTCCTTTCCACTGCCTTCCAACCAAAAGAGGATCAACAATTGGACTCAACTATGCTTGTAATGACTGCTTCTCCCACTATCAGGCCCCCACCGTTGGCATGAGACTTACTTAACCATTCATCACTGGGTGCCAGTGTGGTGCAAGGGCTAGAATGTCAGGATAGAGCTGAGAGCCCCGGGTTCAAATCCCCACTCTGACATGGAAGTTTGCAGGGGGCTGATCACCTGCCTCAGTCTTCTTGAGCGGGTAAAATGGAGGATTAGAGAAAGATGCTGTAAGCACCTTTAGGAGCCTGCTGGGGAGGAAAGCAGAGTATAACTTGTTTAAATAAACAAAACTTGCAGAGCAGGCCTCTTTTAAGGGATTTCTTTAATGCAATACCTTCATGCCCTCCATAACACTGTAAGAAATCTCTTCCCCTGCAGATCTTGTCTAGATACCTCTGTGCCTCCTATTCCGCTCACCCTGGCCTTCAGTAGAAGGAAAAGTCAGTATATCTGAAAAACAAGCACAGAGTCCTGCCAGTAGGCAGATAACTAAGAGCAAAACACTGCCTAGCCCCCACCCATGTCTGCCTATCTTTCACGACCTTTCAGTTTTGCACACACACAAAAAAAGGCCTTAGGCATGCGCAAAATTAACCTCTCCCCAAAATTAAACACAGAGAGACAGCCGTCGTTAAGTAAAAAAACACGCCTCCCACCCGTTTCCTATATTTTCATCTCGTCATGTCCCCATAAAGCCAGGCTAGCAATGGCTGCAGATACACAAGTCAGGTCCCCAGGGAAGAGGAGCCCTTCCCAAGCAAGGGGTTTTCAGAAGCGGCCCTGGGGCTCAGAGCAGCTTGTGCAGTTAGCGAGTCCCGCCTGCAAGAGAGGTGGGAGGGCTCAGGCCGGAAGCTTCGGCAGCCCCTGCAGAACAGTAGTGCGAAGACCCTCCCCAAGCAAGGGGTTTCCAGAAGCGGCCCTGGGGCTCAGACACCGCGGTGGCTCAGAGCAGCTCGTGCCGTTAACGAGACCCGCCTGCAAGAGAGGTGGGAGGTCTCAGGCCGGAAGCTCCGGCAGCCCCTGCAGAACAGTAGTGCGAAGGGTGGGAGACCCAAACCAGGCGCGGATGCCTGCGTGGAGATGGCCTCCCTCCCGCCCACCTGGCAGCCCCCTCCCGCAGCCCATCTACACAAACGGCGGGATAGCGTCACCTCCTGCGCTGTTTCCTCAGGCCGCCCTGCACTTCGCGCTCTCGCGAGCCTCCAGGAAAGCTCTGCTTCCTCAAAGAAGAAAAGTGGTGCGGCTTTGTATTTCACAAGAGGAAGGCCCCACACGCTGGAGGGAGGGAGGCGACGTCTCCTATCAGTACAACAGCACATGCAAAAACGGAAGAGTGGCGTTGTGGCATAACCTTTTTCTCTCTTTCGCTGGGTTGCTTTTTTTTTTTTTGGTGAGTGTTGTGCGCTTGGGGATAAGCTTCAACAGACGCGCGGGTCTCCTCCCTCCCCCTTGCCTTTCACCCTTCGCCTTGGCCAGAGGGTTTTAAAAAGCGCAACATTGCCACCTCATGGAAAAAGCGGATATAACTTCTGGAAGCCTTCAAAAACAAGTTGTTAAAAGTCGAGCTGTACCTTTTCCTTTCACTGTAAATGTAGAATCCAGCTTGAATTTTGAGGAAAGGTGAAATATAAGCACTTTTCAGACATTAGAAATTATAGAGATACCGTCGTCCATTTTAATTATATATTAAAGGTAAAGAAGAAGAGAAGAGATTGGATTTATACCCCGCCCTTCACTTGGAGTCTCAGAGCGGCTTACAAACTCCTTTCCCTTCCCATGTTGCCCGCATGACTAAACACCAAGGCTCACGGAACGCTGTTACCTTCCCACCAAAGTGGTACCTATTTATCTACTTGCAATATCTTGCTTTCGAACTGCTAGGTTGGCAGGAGCTGGAACTAGAGATGGGAGCTCACTCCATCATGTCTCGAACTGCTGAACTACTGACCTTCCACAGCCTGCAGTTCAGCGTCTTAACCACTTGAGCCACCGCAGCTCCACCATTTATGTATTAGAGAAATATATAAATATATATAGAAATATAGAAATGAAATGAAAGTGTTACAAACCTATAATGTTGTGGTTTGTTTGTTTCTGATTAATGCTATTTTGTAACACTTTCATTTGATGATTATTTTAGTGAACTCTGATTGTAGCTGCAGTTGCAGGTTTGCATACATTTGACGCATGCACCCCATGAGCTTCTTGCTCTGTACTTCAGTGTGGAAACTTTAAGATTGCATGTCCACACTAAGAATGACAACAATAATTGCTAAATGATGCATTCCACATTGTTCCTGGTGAAAGATGCATTCTGTCTCACTGCTCTTTTCCCATGTCTAATATGCATGAATCAGCACTGCAGCCAAACATGAAAGTTCTTAAGTGTGCAGTTCCTATGAAGTTTTAAAAATAAATAGGTGGGGTAGCCATGTTGGTCTGAAGCAGCAGAACAAAGTTTGAGTCCAATTGGGTGTGGTGGTCAGGAGCACGGACTCTAATCTGAAAGAACCGGGTTCAATTCCCCACTCCTCCACGTGCAGCTGCTGATGTGACCTTGGATCAATCACAGTTCTCTTCGAGCTGTTCTGGAAAGAGCAGTTCTCAAAAGAGTTCTCTCAGCCCCACCTACTTCACAGAGTGTCTGTTGTGGGGAGGGGAAGGGAAGGAGATAGTAAGCCACTCTGAGACTCCTTTGGGTAGTGAAGGGTGGGGTATAAATCCAATCTCTTATTCTTATTCTTTAAGACCAACAAAGTTTTGTTTATTTTATTCATTTATTGTAAAAATAAAGTTTGTAATAAAAGCATTGGCTGCATTTTTTTTAAACACCCACTGTGGAAATGCTCATTAAGGAGCCAAAGCACTAGTTGTAAGCACTAAGGTAAGCACTAGTTGTTTGACCCCTCAGATCAATTACCTACAGGTCCAGGTGACTAGCAGTGCCATCCTATACATAGTTACAGTAAATCCATTGAAGTCAATGCGCTAAGAAGGATGTAATTCAGGTTACAGTGGCCCTGTAAGACTGCTTAAGGCTGTGGTTCTAAACAAAGGTCTGCCAGCAGTAAATTTAATTGAATTTAGTGGGATCCGTGAGTGAATAAAAGGGTAACGCACAAGACTTATTGTGGGATTCCATCCCACTTGCTTGTTGACCCCAACCACTTGCTAGGCAGTCCATCTGCCACAGCCCTGCTGCCGCTTCTTCCCATCCCTTCCTGGTTGGTGGCAGGCCAGCCACTTATGAAACAGGCAAGTTGCCTGGCTTGATGGCTCTCCGTTCCCCACCCACTCCAAGTGGTTTGAGGTAGCAGGGTTGCCAAGTCCCGCTTGGGAAATACCTGGAGATTTGGGGAGTGGAGCTTGGGGAAGGTGGGGTTGGGGGAGAGGAGGGACCTTAGCATGGGCCTCAGAGTCTACTCTCAAGGCAGGCATTTTCTCTCGCGGAACTGATCTTGGTCATGTGGAGATCAGATGTAATCTTGGGAGATCTCCAGCCCTCACTTGGAGGCTGGCAACCCTAGGGCTGTGGCAGCTCCAGTCCTGCCCACCCAGCTTACATATGGGGGTAGCAGTAAAGTTGCCAACCTCTAGGTGGTACCTGGATATCTCCTGGAATTACAACAGCTCCAGGCTACAAAGATATTTCCCTGTAGAAAATGGCTGCTTTGGAGGTAGGACTCCATAGCATTGGACTCCATACCCGCTGATATCCCTCTGCTCTCCAAACTGTCCTCCCCGGGCGCCAGACCCACATTTCCAAGAATTTCCCAACTCAAAGTTGGCAAGCCTAGGCAGCGGCTGTGATGGAGGTGCATTGTCTGCTCGTGCACAGTCAACACATCTGTTGATTTCCTTCTGGGTTTCACATTTTTCTGCAAACCTGTGGAGCGATTGGAGGAAAAATGTCTGTACATAGCCCCAATCTGCAGGTTTTAAGTATCTGCCGATGGGGCCATGTTGACTAATAGATATATTCATGGCTTGGGCGACATGCAAGAACTTGCTGGGTGTCAGGTTCAACAGCAAGTAAATCTCCACACACGTTTCCTGGGAAGCGTTATGCTTTATTAGACTACAGGTCTGTTACCATGTCCACAGGGTTATTGTTAGGAATGACAATAGGGCGGAACCATCCCTTCATATAGCAGGATGAGGCAAATGGCTAAGCAAATGAAATCCGAGCGCGCGCGCACGCGCGGGAATTCTCCCGGCGGGAGGTTACATAATAAGTGGGAGAGTCTCAGTGCTCCATGAGAGCCGAAATATTCACACCAGCGGTGGAACGCAAGCCCTCCCCTTGTCACAGGGTCAGACAGATAACTCAATCAGGCAGCACTGGTTCTCACGGTATCCCTATCGCTGTTTACGGCAAGCGGGCAGAGCAGCAAGCAAGCGATGGGGCATGTGCCATAGCGCCAGGTTCAGAGAAGGGATCAAGCAAAACATGGCAGCTAGCTGACACTGGGGGCATCTCATTTTCCATTCCCCACTATTACCTCTTCTCTGACAGCCTCTATAGCCTTTTCCCTTTTCCTGCTTTCTTCTATCCTTCCCACCCACCAGCCAAACTATCTTCCCTCCATCTTTAGTTTTCCCTCCTTCCTTCCCCAGCAGCCTCTACTAGGAAAAAGTGAGTCCTTCAGAAGCCAAAGCTTGAAAGGCATACTGTTGTATTTGCCTAATAACAGCCACTGAGGACATTTGTTTCTTAAAGATACAGGTGCTGCTTCTGTTATTTGGGAGATTAACTCCCCTTTTATAGATTTAAGATTCTTTTGCAAACCTGGGACATTTTTCCAGTTCAAGAAAGATCTGTTCATGGCTTCAGTCTCCGGATTTAAGTATCCATGATGAGAATGAGATATATTGATGACAAGCAAGGAACTTGCAAGGACTTGTTGAAGAGCATCTCATTTCCCTCTCTCCCTTTATTTCCACTTTCCCTTCCCTGAAAGACCCCATAGCCTTTCCCCTTTCTCTGCTTTCTTCTCCCCTTCCCACCCACTAGCCAGCTAAATTTTATATGCGCCCTATCTTCAGCTTTTCCTTCTTACCTCCCCCAGTAGCCTCTCCATGGGAAACCTCTAGCTGTGTTGCATGGTGCCAGTTTCCAGGCCAGGCTCAGTTGTGTGATGCTGGCTGGGCTGGGCCCAGTTGTGCTGTGGAGTACTACAAGTACTTTTTTTGGGGGGGGATTTCCCCCCCCTCCCATGTATCCCCCTCACCACACTATTTCCTCTTTGCCTCCTGGCAGCCTCAATATCTTCTCCCCTTCTGCAGCTTCCTTCTCTCCTTCTCACTCACCAACCAATCTACTTTCTATCTGTCCCCCCATCTTCAGCTATATTTATTACTTAATTCATTTATACCCCACCTTTCTCCACAACGGGGACCCAAAGCATCTTACATCATTTTCTTCCATTTTATCTTCACAACAACCCTGTGAGGTAGGTGTTAAATACTGGGTTCAAGACGCATTACAGTGAACAACTCTACTTTATTTAGTGATTTCAGGAACAAGACTGAAGACTCCAGGGCAACTGCCCTGTTTAAGTAGCATGCAAAAACCACACCTAAACACACCCCACTCCCAACAATAGGCTATTTACATAACATTGTCTTCTCATTGGTTACCTCTATTTGCATAACATTGCCTTTTCATTGGTTACCTCTAGAATCCTGGTGGTCTATTGTTCCAGGGCTCCAAGCTCAGCCCGTCTCTTATGGACAGACCTGGGAGATTCCAGTCCAATACATAACAGTAGGTGCGGCTGAGAGTCTAAGGTCTGTGAGCTTCCATGATCACAGAGAAAATTGGTTTCTTAAAGCTCTAGGTGTTACTTCTGTTATTTTGGAGGGTTTTAACTCCTGATTTTTGTTTCTTTGTTTAAAATTTCAGATTATTCTGCAAACGTGGTGCTTTTCTCAGGCTTGTAGAAACATCTGTCTGATCAGTTCATAAATCTGTCTGGACTATCTGGCCACAATCTCCTGATTTAAGTATCCACTTATAGAGGCATTTATTTATGTGCATTTATTCTTTTTGCCATAAATCTGACATTAAAAACCTCAACTCTCAAAAAACAGTGGGAAAACATTTTAATCTTCCAAGTCATTTCATTGCTGACCTAAGAGTTGTAAGTCCTCAAACAGAGATTGCTGAACTTGAGTTTATTCACAAATTCAGAACAATGGACCCCACAGGGCTGAACATAGGGCTGAACATAGGATTCTTATCTCAATACATGTGTTATTTTCTGCTCCCAAGCATTTCCCCTCTGCTCTAATCCAAATGTTTACTATGTGCATTGTACTTCTGCATCCTGAGTTCCTTCTTTGCAACGCTGCTCTGATGAGGATACAAAGACTTGGGGATCTCCAGTCTGACTTGTATCTGGTGAAGGGAGCTTTGACTCTTGAAAGCTTATAGCCCCCAGTCTTGTTGATCTCTAAGGTGTTACTGTACTCAAATCTAGCTGTTCATAAATGAAGGAAGCAGAGAGCTGAACAGATAAAATAATGAACTGTTATTCACCTAACAATGTTCATGTCTTTTTTTATTATCTTGCCCAATAACTTCCACTCCCCCCCCCACGACTACTTATTTCTTGTTCTTTCTGTTCCTGTGATCTGCTATGTGCAGGCTTTTTCTATAAATTGTGCAAAGATGGTCTAAGTGGTAGCAAAGACAGAGTTCTATGTGGATGCCACAATCCTCTGGGGAAAGGAAGACTAGATTATACTATCTCTGGGAAAAACCTTGGGACACTTAAGGGCAGGAGGTCCCCAAACTCTAAAAATAACCCTTTTATTCCCCAGCCCTATGCATGTCCTGCTTGGAAAGTGAGCTTCTGATTTGCAGACCTACACATTGCGAGATTGGCCACCATGTTCTTAGGGACCTGAGGAAACAACTAGTGAATCCTGACTATTTGCTGGTTGTTTGGGCTTAAGTTCATAGTGATCTCAAGTCCTGTAATTTTATTTTTCTGCAGAAGTGAAAAATAAAGCTATTTTGCAAGTGAACTACAAAGTGTAGCCTGCCCTGAAAAAGGGAAGGCTGAAGTCCAAACTCTGATTTTGGCACCCAGACCTTCCATTTGAGTCATCTCCAAGATGAAGAAGATATGAATAAGGAACAGGAACAGCTGTATGCTCTCTTCACCCCTAAACAAGGTATGGACTACCACATATCATACATCCCCACATTCAGGGGACTCTGCACTCCAAGGAGACCTATGTTGTTTCCTGGTCCAAAGCCCAGTTCTTCTGCTAACTGCTCCAAAGTGGAGTACCCAGAGGACAAATGCACATGCAGAAATGGGAAGGGGGGAGCTGCACCCCAAAAAAACTTTAGACCACCCTGAATCACACATACCCAGACTCCAGAGACTGTTCCCTACAAGAAAATGTGTACTGGTTCCCAGTCCAAACACTGGTTCTGACACCAAGGGCTTCTATGTGGGCGGCTTCCAAGAAGCCTATATAACAAAGAAGATTTGAATAATGAACTGGAATGGCTGCTGCCCTCTGTGCCTCCACTACATGTCACGCATCTCCTGGTCCAAACACTTCTGGCACCGCAAATAAACTTTCAGCCATCCATATTCACATATTCCCTTGTTCTAGGTGTACACTTTGGACAAGTACCTCATACTATTATAGTTCTCTGCAAACCCCACAGCTATCTGGAAAGTTAGGATTCCAAGTTCAATTTTTTTGGGTAAACCGTTCTTATATTGTGATCACAGCCTTGCTTTTATGTATTTCAAAAATATTCACATTAGACTTCCGGTCTTGGTGGGCTGATGGCGGCCGTTTCCCCAGGGAGCTCCTGGGGGGCGATCCGCGGACCACTGCATTGAAAGGGGGTGCGAATGTCTGCACTTCCCTGGGACTCTTGCAATCAGTCCCTTGCCATGGGGCACTGGGGGTTGCCTCTCTGCGGGCACGCTGCCGGCAGATTGAGGCTTCCCTTTGCCCCGAAGGTCTCTGCGCTGTGTTCCCAAATAGGACTAAGCTACGCACACCGGGACAAGCGCTTGGAGGTACAGCATTTAAATCCTTACCTGGCGAGATCCGAGTGATCAGAGGTTGAAGAGTGAGTCCGTTAAAGCGAGAACACCAGAGAATGAGCGAGTCCCCTTTTACTAAAAGCGGGGGGGGACTCCCCTCCGAAAAGAACAAATAAGCGAGTAAAGAAAAGCCTTGGTAGTGGGGATGGAGTCTTGAGTGGCAATAGACTGTATTAGAGAGACTCCAGGAGTCAAGCGTTTGGGCAAATTTCTAGGACTTTGGCAAATTTTGAAAAAAGTAAACATGCTTAAAAATGGCGATCGGCATCTAGAAGCAGCAAATGAGACACAAGCTTTCTTCAGGAAGTCGAAGAGCCTGGCCCATGTGACCAGGAACAACCATAGACTCAGGCTGTATGTTAAGCCTTTCCCCCCTGCTGGCAAAAATGAGGTACTTCACAAGAACTGTCTTATATACTGGCTGTTATTTCCAAGGGAACATTGGAGAAGCGACTAGCCTTTGATCACAGGGACTTCCAGTATTAAAGAGAAGAGTCTAATGAGTAGGTTTAAGTGGTGGGGCCTGTATGCAGATGACTAAGCAAAGCTGTAAGTGAAGGGTATGCCTTGGATACATATGCAAAATAAGTCTGACGGGCAAAAGGGTGGATAGACTCTCCACAAGTTTGGCTTTTAAAAGCAATAAATGGAATGATCACCAAGATTTCAAGAATTCAAGCGGATTACAGTCCTTGAAAAAGAAAAGGGGACTTTGTTCTGAGATGACCAGTTCCAGCTCCAGCAAGACAATGCCACAGGGGAAAAGTTTAAGACGAATTAAGGTAACAGCGTGGGAAGAGAAATTGACTGTGTTATACCTACTGAGGGAAATATAATTATTAATTTGCTTTAAATGAAGGAGGGGGAAATAATTGTAAAATGAGATGCCACTGCTCTCGGAAATGTGTGTTTAAGTGAACTAGCGATTATCCTGGAATGCTCTTTATATAGTCAGATTTGATGGTTTGATAACATAATCGATGATGATGACAGGCGACTCTCAATGTCAAGAAAAGCAATTTTTATATTGTTAAGCTAATACTTTTATAAGCAATGTAAGACCTCCAACCCTTGGGTTTTTAGTGGGTTTTCTTTACTTTCTCCCATAGTTGTAGATCCCCTCCCTAATTTCGTTGTCGTTTTTAGAAAATGCGAATAAAAAAATCCCCTACGGGGGGCCAAAATAAATAAATATCCACATTAGATGCAGTGTTGATGTTTAGTGTGGGATCTAAGGTGGGTTTGCAGTCCCCAGCAATCACTTCCCTTCTCCTTGATGGCTCCTGTAGTGCTATGGCACTACCCATATTGTTTCTGCCATCAAACTGTGCCAAAGCTACCTTGCATTGGGATGTATCCTTGTGCTGCACAACTGGGACAGGGAACGATTTGCTGGGAGTGAACCTTGAAAGTCCCAAGCAGCAGCCAGCTAGTAGGGAGAATGTGGAGGAGGAGAAGGAACCAGGTACAAAACCTGGTGTTCAAGACTCAGAATCATATCTTCACAGGGGCCCCTAGCCACTGGTGGACCAAATCTCTTGATGTTGTCCTTTGTTATAATTTATGCCAACAACAAAGTGATGTTACTGTTTTTTAATGTGTAATTATGCATGTATTATGCAATTAGGGTGGGTTGAATTCAGGGTGCTTTAATAAAAGTAACAGGGCTGTGGACTATACTATCTGTTTGCTGTATGTATTATCTTGTTTTCCCTGCTTTGTTCTCTGCTTTCAGCATTGCTTAACATATAATGTCAAATACTTATGCTTTGTTTCAGATTTCTATAATCTTTGTCCTATTACATTGTTTATTAGAGGTCTCATCTTATTGATTGCATTGACTTACACTGTGTAATCCACCTTGAGTCTCAGTGAGAAAGGTGGACAATAAGCATGAATAAATAATTAAAGCATCCCATGGATACTTGGTCAAATCATGTGGGGCTAATCTCCCCACTCATTGCTCATTTTTTTCATGAAGACTATATTGCATAGCATGTCTGGCATCCATTAATAACAGGAATGTGTTCACTCCAGAAATCCTCTACAATAGTTAGCCCCCCCCCCCCGGTTCTGAAAGGAACTCCCCAAAACTGCGACCTTGTTGATGCTTGTGGTCATGAACTGATAATTAAATGTCCAGAAAACCAGGCGATGGACCTGGTATCATCCATGGCAGCACTAGGGCTCTCCCAACTTGTAACAGCCACCACTCACCAGGCCAGGCACACGCTCGATTTGATGTTCACGGTGGGGGTTGTAGTGGACCGGATCACTGCTTCGGCAGTGCCGTGGTCAGACCACTTTGCTGTGAGAGCCCATTTGAATGTTTCACCCCGACCCTGTTTAGGCAGTGAGCTTATTTTAGCTTGCTCATGCAGCCAAATGGACCCAGTGTGGCTTCAAATGGCTCTGTGGGATCCAATGCCCCCTGGCGGCTCATTAGATGAGCTTGTCGAGGACTAGCATAGCCGACTCTCGGCAGCCATTGACAAGATCGTTCCCCAATGTCCTTTGCGCTCTCGCACTAGGCTAGCACCCTGGTATACCCAGCTGATGAAGCGAGAGCTAAGATGGCTAGAGAGACAGTGGCGGTGCACCTGCAACGAAGCTACAAGAACATCCTATAGGATGTTTATGAAATCCTATGAGATGGCAGTCAAAGCCGCAAAGAAAGAAAACTATGCAGCCTCGATTGCATCTGCGAGCTCACACCCAGCCCAATTATTTAGAACAATTTGGTCAATGATGACTGCCACAGGGTAGGTCAAATGCTAGGGAATTGGATATTGGCTGTGAGGCTTTTGCAAGCTATTTCACAGATAAAGTCTTGTCGCTCCACCGTGACCTCCCCGCCATGCTTGAAACAGTAAGTGAACTCAAGGCTCCATGCATGTCTTCTGGTCAGGTTTTGGATTATTTCAGTCCACTCAGCCTAGAGGAAGTTGACAAATTGCTCTTGACTGTATGCCCTACCACATGCCACCTTGATACGTGCCCATCGTGACTGATTAAAGTGGGTCACGAGGGGTTTCAAGGTGTCCTAAGGAAGATCATTAACAAGTCTCTCTTGGAGGGCTTGTTCCTGGAGCCACTTAAGGAGGCTGTGGTTCGTCCCCTCTTGAAAAAAACCATCATTGGATCTGGCCAAATTGGCTCATTATCGGCCGGTTTCCAACCTGCCCTATTTGGGCAAGTTAATAGAGAGGGCTGTGGCAGTTCAGTTACAGAGCTTTTTGGATGACACTTCCATTCTAGATCCGTTCCAGTCCAGCTTCCACCCAAGACATGGGACAGAGACAGCACTGGTCGCCCTCACGGATGACCTTCAGAGGCATCTGGATCGAGGCAGATCAGCGGTGCTGTTGTTGTTGGACCTGTCGGCAGTGTTTGACATGATCGACCACCAGCTACTGATCCACCACCTCGCTGATACCAGAGTTCAGGGGCTCACCTTACAATGGCTTGCATCCTTTCTCCAGGGTTGGGGACAAAGGGTGGCGCTAGGGGAACAGCTGTCCCAAAGACTCCCACTGATTTGTGGAGTGCCCCAAGGAGCAGTACTTTCCCCAATGTTATTTAACATCTATATGTGCCCCCTTGCCCAGATTGCCCAGAGGCATAAGCTTGGGTGTCACCAATATGCAGATGACACCCAGCTCTATCTGTTGTTGGTCAGCCAGTCTGACTCTACATCGGAAAATCTGGACCAGGCGTTGCAAGTTGTGGTTGGTTGGCTTAGACTGAATGGATTGAAATTGAATCTGATGAAGACGGAGGTCTGGTGCCTGAGTCGAGGTGGTCTGGTGTTAGGGATCCCACTTCCAACCTTCAATGGGGTTTCGCCAGAGGTTAGGAGCTTCGGAGTGCTCTTGGATGCCTCAATAATGGAGGTCCAGGTAGCAGCCACTGCCAAATCGGCCTTTTATCATCTCCAGCTGATCAGGCAGTTAGTTCCCTTCCTCGAATGCAGCGACTTGGCAACAGTGATCCATGCTTTGGTCACCTTGAGATTGGACTACTGTAATGCTCTTTACAGGGGGCTGGTTTGTCCTTCCAGGCCCCAGGGATGTCAGACTGGCTGCAACCAGGGCCAGGGCCTTCTCAGTGGCGGCTCCACTCTGGTGGAATGAGCTCCGGGAAGAGATCAGGGCCCTTCAGGACCTTTTACTGTTCCATAGGGCCTGTAAAACGGAGCTCTTCCACCAGGCATTCAACTAGGAACTGCACCATACACCGAGGAGTGTCCCTGTGTCCTGGTTTGCCATCTTTGCTGCCAGTCTGTGCCCTGGCCCTATTGGGTCCTCAGCCATACTTGCCGTATACCAATGAGAACCCAGCTGGTGTGAAAGAATAGCCATTCAACAATCACCCAAGTTACATCATAAAGAACTGTTGCTCTTTACTTGATATATACAAGTGTTTTATATGTTTTAAATGATTGTTAATGTTAAGTTATTTATATGTTTGCTGGTGTTTTAACTGTATCTGTTTTTATGAATGTTGTAAGCCACCCTGAGCCCGCCTTGGTGGGGAAGGTGGGATATAATAATAATAATAATAATAATAACAACAACAACAACAACAACAACAACAACAACAACAACAACAACAACAACAACAACAACAACAACAATTTTGCCACTGACATGGGAGGGGACAATAATCTATTGCCAAGTCAGAGTGACTTGACTGGCACTTGCACACGCACTGGCTGAGTCAGCTGGGCTGAGGCAAGGAGTGGAGAGCACGTGGTGGATTGCTGATAGAAGGTAGGGGATTTTTCTTTCTCCCTTTGCCTTCCTAGCTGCTGTGTGGGAGCTGAGAGAGAGTTGGGCTTTTGTAGCCTGATAGACAGTGGTTCTGTTTAAGTCTGTTTGTGCTTTGGGGGTTGTTGGAGGCTGAGTGAGTTGCTGTGGAGTGCTGTTGATTGCAAGCCCCGCCCCCTATTGTGCTGGGCTCTGCTGTGCTGAGCAGGAAGGGCCTTTTGAAACAAAAGGCTGCTTCTCGCCTGAGGCAGAGCTGAGTCAGCTGGGCTGAGGCAAAGAGTGGAGAGCACGTGGTGGGTTGCTGATAAAATGTAGGGGATTTTTCTTTCTCCCTTTGCCTTCCTAGATGCTGTGTAGGAGCTGAGAGAGACTTGGGTTCTTTGTAGCCTGATAGAGAGTGGTTCTGCTTAAGTCTGTTTGGGGCTGTTTGTGCTTTGGGGTTTGTTGGAGGCTGAGTGAGTTGCTGTGGAGTGCTGTTGATTCCAAGCCCTGCAAGAGAATGGCAAGAGCTAGGAAATCCTGAGCAAGAGAAAGGAAGTAACAAGGAACAGGTGAGTGAGTGGAAGAATGTGACCTTGAGGAGTAAGATAATCAGGAAACACTCACAGCCAGTGGAGCTGCAAAATTGATACCAGCCGCTTCTGATGATGGAAGATCAGAATAGCACACTCCGAGATCAAAAGGATGTGACTGACACACAAACACATAGGCAGAGAAGGAACCAAGCTATCCCATGGAGGAAGAGACGAGTGGTGGTGGTTGGTGACTCCCTACTGAGAGGGACAGAAGGTGTATGCAGACCGGACAAGGAATCTCAAGAGGTTTGTTGTCTTCCTGGAGTGTGTATCCAAGATGTGACTGAGAGAATACCAAGACTGGTCAATACCTCTGATCGCTACCTGCTCCTGCTGATTCATGTGGGAACAAACGATACAGCCTGAAGAAACCTTGAATAGATCTCCAAAGACTATGAGGCTCTGGGTAAGAAGGTGAAAGATCTGGGGGCACAGGTGGTGTTCGCCTCCATTTTACCTGTTGAGGGACATGGAGCTGGAAGGGAGAACAGAACACTGGAGGTGAATGGCTGGTTACGTAGATGATGCTGTCGAGAGGGATTTGGCTTCCTGGACCATGGTATGTACCTCTGACATGAAGGACTGTTAGTGACGGATGGGGTGCACCTTACAAAGAATGGGAGGAATGTCTTTGCTGGAAGACTTGCGAACCTGATCAGGAAGGCTTTAAACTGAAGCCATCGGGGGTGGGAAGGAAAAGCCTGATATTGTGCGGCATCCCCAACACTAAGTTCAAGAAGGGGAGTGACCAGAGAATAAATGAATGGGAGAGAGGTGAATTCAGTAATTTTCATGTAAAATCGAAGGGACCTACAGTAGGAAAGGATGTCTGTAATCTGTGATGGCATCTAGCTGCCTTAAATACTTTCAAATCTCCGGGGCCGGATGGCTTGCATCCCAGGGTGCTAAAAGAAATGGCAGATGTTATTTCAGAGCCTCTGGCTCTAATCTTTGAGATGTCCTGGAGTACTGGTGTTGTGCCAGAAGACTGGAAAAGAGTGAATGTTTTCCCAATTTTCAAGAAGGGAAAAAAGACAGACCCAGGAAATTACAAGTCTGTCAGTTTGACATCAATACCTGGGAAAATTCTAGAGCAGATTATTAAATGCTCTGTCTGTGAGCACCTTGAACAGAATGAGTTAATCAGTAGTAGCCAGCATGGGTTTATCAAGAATAAATCATGGCAGACCAACCTTATCTCCTTTTTGAACAGAGTTACTAAAATAGTTGACTCTGGCAATGCTGTGGATATAGTGTATCTAGATTTCAGTAAAGCATTTGACAAAGTTTCTCATGATATCCTTGAGGATAAGCTGGTTAAGTGTGGGCTGGATGGTGCAACCGTTGGATGGATTCATGGTTGGTTGAAAAATCGTACCCAACGAGTGCTCGTAAATGGCTCTGCGTTTACATGGAGGGAAGTCTCGAGTGGAGTGCCACAGGGCTCGGTCCTAGGCCCGGTGTTGTTCAATGTTTTTATAAATGACCTGGAGGAAGACATAGAGGGGATGCTTATCAAATTTGCAGATGACACGAAGCTGGGTGGGATTGCTAATTCTGAAGAAGACAGAATCAGGATACAAAATGATCTAGATAGGCTGGAACAGTGGGCTGAGACAAATAAAATGAATTTCCATAGAGATAAGTGCAAAGTCCTACACTTAGGTACAAAAATCAAAGGCACAGATATAGAATGGGACTTGGCTTGACAGCAGCACGTGTGAAAGGGATCTAGATGTTCTGGTTGATCACAAGCTAAACATGAGCCTGCAGTGCGATGTGGCTGTGAAGAAAGCTAATGTAATCTTAGGATGTTGACAAGCCCGAGCGTGTCCAGAATAGGGCAACCAGGATGGTGTGAGTGTTGGAATCCAAGTCTTATGAGGAAAGGCTGAAAGAGTTGGGTATGTTTAGCCTGGGAAAGAGAAGGCTTAGAGGGGACATGATTGCAGTCTTCAAGTATTTGAAGGGCTGTCATGTAGAAGATGGAGCAGATCTATTCTCTCTTGTTCTGGATTGCAAGACTAGATCTAATGGGTGGAAATTACAAGGGAGTCATTACTGGCTAAATATCAGGAGAAATTTCCTAACTGTAAGAGTGGTTGAACAGTGGAACAGTCTGCCTCGGGAGGTGGTGGATGCTCCTTCGCTGGACGTTTTCAAGTGGAGGCTGGACGACCATCTTTCAGGTATGTTGTAGGTATGTAGGGCTATCTTTCAGCTATGCTCCTGCAGAGTGCAGGGGGTTGGACTCGATGACCTGTAAGGTCCCTTCCAACCCTAACATTCTATGATTCTATGATTCATTCATGCACACACAAAATTGATCAAAGCTAGCACAGATGAGAGGTACTTTAGCATTACCTTGAGAATGATCCTGGATGAAGCAAGAGGAAAATATTTGTTCAGAGTTTCCTGGGAGATTATCCAGACCCTGGTATTTCTAGATAAATCCCCCCCCCCATAAAATAGTTAATTACAATAATGAGAGAGAAAAAAGATTGAGAACCATGGACTCAAACGTTCTGTTTCTAGATAGCAGACAGTTTGGCAGAGAACAATATATATATTTAATGTAATGATGATTGAGGTGTTGGTCCAAAGTTTACACCTAGGACAAGTGAATATGTTAGGGCTACCAGGTCCACCCTAGCCAGAAGCAGGGAATGGGGGATAGGGTTGCCAGATCCAGGTTGGGTAAATGCTGGAAATTTGGGGATGGAGCCTGGAGAGGATAGGGACCTCATTGGAGTACAATGCCATAGACTCTAGCCTCCATAGCATCCATTTTCTCCAGGGAAACTGAGCTCTGTATTCTGGAGATAAACCGTAATTCGGGTTGGATCCCCAGGTCCCACCTGGAGGCTAGCATCCCTAGATGTGTGAATATGGGTGGTTAAAAGCCTAATTTGGGGTGATAAAACCGGTGTTTTAGACTAGGCACCAGTGTGTGTCTTCTTTTAGGAGCAGTCTTTGGAGTCAGGGGATGTGGGATTCAGCGTGGTCTGAAGGTTATTTTTGTGATCAGCCCCCTCCCACAAGTTTCTCCATATGCATTTGTCCTGCAGCCATCTCACTTTGGAGCAGTTAGTAGAAGAACTGAGCTTTGGACCAGGAAACAGCATAGGTCCACTTGGAGTGCAGTGTCCCCTGAATGTGGAGATGTATATGTCATGTTCCAAGCCTTATTTTGGGATGCAGAGCTTTTAAATTATCCTCAGTATTTGTGACTACACATGAATAAGGAACTAAGAAATATGAGTTGGGAACTGGGAACCAACTTCAGTCTCATCCTACAAAGCTTCCTTTTATACAGTGCAGCTGAAGCTGATAGTGCTCAGCTGAGCAAATATTTGTTGAGATTGCTCACCATGTTTGTTTTTTGAGCATGTGATAATTTCTTTGTTTTGAATGTTTCACAGGAGATGAGCATGTTTGTGACAGAAATCCTATCTAGTATTGTATTTCACTTGCTTGAAATGTGTTTTTTTAATGCCTTGGAAACAGTTCTTATTTCTTGAGTTAAAACTCCTTACTGAGTTTAACTTGTTACTGTTTTTAAAAAATACTTTTACCCTTAAAAATTGCTCCTCTTGATTCCTACACACCTATGTTAAAGTTATTCATAGCAATCAAATTCTAACTGGTTACCTTTACAACAAGTATAGTAAGTTGATTGATGCATAAGAGATCAGGGCTGCAGTGTATTTAATTGGCTTGGGGGAAGTGAGTGCTGTGATATAACTTGCTAAGTATTTGATCTCCTGTTCGTGGCTTTTAGCGTACTACTAACTTGTTACGTTGGTGAGAGATAAGCTGCATCGGCTGAATTCCTCTTCCACAAGAGTACTAGTAAAGCATAATGTTCATGGTTTTCATTAAAATAAATTTTGAGTTACCCCTTTTAGAAGCGGTCATGGCAATAGCTCCTGGTTTTGAACTTAAAACATGGAGTAGTGTCCTAAAGGTGCCCATGAACTTTGGATCTGCTGTTTCCATCTTCACAGAGTTGTTATGTTTGTCTCCTCTAGGATCTTAATAAAGCACAACCACTGTGTTGCCAGGCTGCACAAATCAGCTCCTGGAAATAAAAATTCTATTTCTGTCTAAAAAATGCTAATGTTGTAAATTTGAATATTGTTCAATATGGTTCAATAAACCATTATATAATAGTGTTTGAAATTTATGTTAGTACTAGGAATAAGGTCCATTGTGGAAATAAATACAACAAGCTCTAGAAAGAGGCTTCGCATGGATGCCCTGGCCTTGGGCACTCAGCATCAATTTGCTCAGCAGGGTATAATGACACAGAGCTTACTGTTTTCTCCAGGGGATCTGATCTCTGCCGTCTGGAGAGCAGTTGTAATTATGAGTGATCTCCAGTCCTCCCCTGGAGATTGGCAACAATTGTTTCCCAGGAGGAAATGGCTGATTTGGAGGATAGTGCCCATGGCATTGTACCAGTCTGAGGACCCACCCCTCTTCAAACCCCATCCTCTCCAGGCTCCACCCCTCAGGAATCCAGGAATTTCCCAACCTGGAGGTGGCAACCCTATCTCCTTCCCAGCCAACCATCAGTGTACCATTATCTGCTCCTCTGACTTTAGGTTTCCATCTCCTGCCCCCTCCCTGCAGCCTGTACCTAGGAAAAGTACAGTCTTTCTCCACAGTGGGAACCAAAACAGCTCACATTATTCTCCTCTTCCCCTTTTGATATGCACAACAAGCCTGTGAGGTAGGTTAGGCTGAAAGACTGTGAGTGGTCTGAAATCACCCAATCAGGTTCCATAGGAAGAACCTTGGTCGGGAAGACCCTGCCCTGAAGCGCTAACTGCTATGTCACTCTGGCTGTCTTGGGGGGGCCACCTCAGCAGGGTATAATGGCACCGAGCCCACCATTTTCTCTGCCATCTGGAAAGCAGTTGTAATTCTGAGTCATCTTCAGCCCTCACCTGGAGATTGGCAACAATGGTTGCCCAGGAGGAAATCTTGAGGAATTTCCCAACCTGGAGGTGGCAACCCTATCTCCTTCCCAGCCAACCATCAGTGTACCATTATCTGCTCCTCTGACTTTAGGTTTCCATCTCCTGCCCCCTCCCTGCAGCCTGTACCTAGGAAAAGTACAGTCTTTCTCCACAGTGGGAACCAAAACAGCTCACATTATTCTCCTCTTCCCCTTTTGATATGCACAACAAGCCTGTGAGGTAGGTTAGGCTGAAAGACTGTGAGTGGTCTGAAATCACCCAATCAGGTTCCATAGGAAGAACCTTGGTCGGGAAGACCCTGCCCTGAAGCGCTAACTGCTATGTCACTCTGGCTGTCTTGGGGGGGCCACCTCAGCAGGGTATAATGGCACCGAGCCCACCATTTTCTCTGCCATCTGGAAAGCAGTTGTAATTCTGAGTCATCTTCAGCCCTCACCTGGAGATTGGCAACAATGGTTGCCCAGGAGGAAATCTTGAGGAATTTCCCAACCTGGAGGTGGCAACCCCTCCAATCATCAGGCTATCTTTATCTGCCCCCTGACTTCAGGTTTCTATCTCTCCCCCCACCCCACCTGCAGTCTCTGCCTAGGAAAACTACAGTCTTTCTCCGCAGTGGGGACCACTGTTCCCTCTAAGCTGAGTTAGTGTGAGCTAACTCACTGTTTTTTAGCCTCCAGCTCACACATTTTTATCTTAGCTCAGGAAGGATGGCTCCAGAGCCAAATTACTTGCTCACATCTTTATTGCCAGTAGCTCACAAAGTAGAATTTTTGCTCACAGGACTTCACAGCTTAGAGGGAACATTGGTGGGGACCCAAGCCAGAGGAAAGCGACCTCAGCAGGGTATAATGACACAGAGTCCACCTTGCAAAGTAGCCGTTTTCTCTAGGGGAACTGATCTCTACCATCTGGAGAGCAGTTACAATTCTGAGTGATCTCCAGCCTTCACCAGGAGATTGGCAGCAATGGTTCCCCAGGAGGAAATGGACAGTTTGTCGTGGGGAGGCTATCACATTGTGCCTGTACCTGTCTGAGGTCCCACCCCTCCACAAACCCCACCCTCTCCAGGCTCCATCCCTCAAATCTCCAGGAATCTCCCAACCTGGAGTTGGCAACCCTATCTCCTTCCCAGCCAACCCTCAACCTACCATTATCTACTCCTCTGACTTCAGCTTTCCATCCCCCCCCCACCTGCAGCCTCTACCTAGGAAAACTATAGTATTTCTCCGCAGTGGGGACCCAAGCAGGAGGGGTGCAATTTAGCAGGGTATAATGACACAGAGTCCACCCTGAAAAGCAGCCGTTTTTTCCAGGGGAGCTGATGTTTGCCATCTGGAGAGCAGTTTTAATTCTGAGTGATCTCCAGCCCTCACCTGGAGATTGGCAGCAATGATTCCCCAGGAGGAAAAGTAGTGTCTTTCTCCGCAGTGGAGACCAAAGTAGCTTACATCATTCTCCTCTCCCCCTTTTGATCTGCACAACAACCCTGTGAGGTAGGTTAGGCTACAAGTCTGTGCCTGGTCTGAAATCACCCACTCACTTCCATAGCAAGAACCTAGGTCTGGGAGACCCTGCTCTGAAGCGCTAACTACTATGCCTGGGGTAGCCAACCTCCAGGTGGAGCCTAAAGATCACCGGGTATCACAACTGAAGTATCCAGACAACAGATCTCTCCCCCCCAGGAGAAAAAAACTGCTTTGGAGGTTGGGCTCTATGGCATTCTATTCAGCTGAGGCCACTCCCCTCCCCAAACTCGCTTCCATAAACTCCACTACAAAATATCCAGGAATTTCCCAACCTGGAGCTGACAACCCTAGTCAGGACTGGCCCCAATGAGTTCCCCACAAAGGCCTGGAAAGGGCCTCCTTGCCTTTGCCTTTTTACTGACAGAACCAAGTTTGATTGCCTAGCAACAGCCACTGAGGGAAAAGTTAGACTCACAGGAGCCAAGCAGGAGAAGTGTCTTCATCAGGAGAGACAGCCATTTTGGCAGTTTATTCTGTCAGGGAAGAGTGTCCAGGCTGGCAGTGGGTGGGGGAGAAGAGCAGACCCAGCATCCAGCCAATGGCACACAAGTACTCTTGAGTGGCGGTTGATGGGCCAATGGCTAATGGAGCACACAGCACAACCAATGGGAGAGCTGTAAATGGCCAACACGTTAGGGCAATTATATATATATAATTATACAAAAGCAAGAATTCTGTATTACAGAATGTGCCACACACAAAGTGAGCTATGCCATGAAGGATAGAAAACAGAATGACAATCAAGTAATACGGAAGGAAATACAATTGTTTCAACCAGTGTAGTTTACAAAAACCTCAAGACTAATATGAAAGTGATTAACATAACAAATCAGAACAAGATACGGGAAGCCAGATGTCAATCCCGTTTCAAAATCCTATTTTCATCACGTCTTGCAGAACACCAGATCACAAACACTTCTGAATTGTGTAAGCAATACAGTGGTGTAAAGAATCAAGCCTACTAGAAGTAAGTGTTAGAAGAAGCTAAATATGATAAATACACTTGTTATTTCACACTGATGAATCCATTATGTTATGTATAGTAAGAGTATCATTCAAGTATGTATAGTGTCGTGAGGAACTAACTTATAAATTCTACCACAACCATAGATCATCCATCACCTTAGGAGTGTTATTCTGTTTTGTCAGATATTCTAAAATGGGAAACTATGTGGAGACAAATGAGGTAGGAGCATGGATCTTGTCAAAACGCGTAAGATTGTCCAAGAGTTTTGCCACAATGTATAAATCCCACAGCTTTTTATGCCAATGTGAAAGAGTGGGTGCCACTGTTGTTTTCCAATGAGTGGCAATAACAGTCTTAGCTGCAAAAAGCATTAAGGAGACCCGTTCAATAGTTGTTGAAGCAGAGCAATGAACTGCCCATCCATTCAAAAATAAGTGTTCTGGTATGGGGAGGATTTCTATGTTGTGGAAAGATTTGATTTAAAACCGCTTCCCAAAAGAGAAGTATTTTGGGGCAATTTACCCAACAGTGTAGATAGTTGCCTAGGCCCCCAAATTTTTTCCAACAGCTTGGATTGTAAAATGGAGTCATGTATGCTAATTTGTGAGGCATGAGATACCAGTGTGCTAGGACCTTAAAGGACTGGAGTTTCATTGAGGTGATTTTAGAAGGAGGAGAGGACCATATTTTGTTCCATTCTGCAGCTGATAGATTGATATTACATTCTTTATGCCACAAAGCTTGGTAGGATAGGAGTGTCTCGCTGTCCACAGAGGTTATTACTTTGTATAATTTGGAGATTAACCCCTTTTGTGATACACTCGCAATAGTGATTATGGATTCTAAAACTGTGAGGGGTTGTTTCATTATTGAATGGAGTTTGATGTGGGAGCACATATCGGATATTTACAAGTATTGTAGCCATGGGATTTCCTGTTTTATTTTAGCTTCTAGGGCAGTTTTAGGTAAAAGCATTCTCTTCAATGTAAGATCCTGAAGTGTGGTGATTTTGGCCACCCTCCACTTATCAAAATTTGGGTTTTTGAGGCCAGGTAGAAACCAAAATTGGTTTAGGTAGAATTAGTGTCTCAAAATTGGTGGTAAAAGTTTGGGTCTTAGGCAGTCCCATGTACTCAGCAGTGTAGAGAGTATAGGGTTAGTTTTGATCAATTTCATTCTACTAGAAGGTGGTTGCCATATGCTCTCTTGTAAGGGATGAGTCTTGAATGATTGACCCTGTGAGATGCTAAGAGAGGGAAGGTTGCTTGTGTCACCTGTTTATAGGTACCAAGCTCGTCCTTCCAAGTGAGGAGGGGGTTGAGGCCTAACGTGTGCCATCCCCCTTCTCTCTGATTGGACAGCGCAAGCTGAGGAGAGCTTTAAGACCAGCTGAGTGCTGAGGAAAAGGGTATTTTTGTTCTTGCTTCATCTCTGCCTTGTAAGAAGCCAGACAAGTGGAGTTGGCGTGTGCATCAAAGGGAAACAGACAAGTTTATTTGACACAACTCCTTGCCTTTACTGTGTACCATCCAATCTGAGGAAAAGTTCCAAATACAAACTTTAGTCTAAGTGGCAGCCAAGCTGATTTATGTCACTGGGTCAAGAACTGAGGGTCAGTTTTGGCAAAAGGGATTGGTCAGTAGGTTGCAGCTGCCAGTCTAGCCAAACAGAAAAACGAATATTGCTTCCAGGAAAAGGAGAATATTTCCTTCTCAGTTATTCAGTGGGTTCAAAACTGAAGGGACCCCTGGATTGGGTGAAAAAGGAAATGGTCTTAGACTCCTCTAGAGTCAAAGGGAAAGCTATAATCCCACAGGGAGGAAGAATAAGTACAGAAAGAAAGTACTAATTTCCAGGAAACTAAGATAGTTATACAAATCTTTATTAAGACACGTTGTTGCTGTTAAGAAATCTCTAAGACAAACAAACCTCTCACTTTTAAGAACTGAGTCTCTGAGAAACTAAGCTTCAACAATACTTTGTAGCCTGTTCAAAATATAGGCCCCGGTCACACGGGAGGATTTGATCCGCAAGAGGGACAGATCGGGAGTGTATCAAGCGGGCGCGATCACACCACAACATCTGGGAAGCAGCGCACACCCGTCCCCGATCCGTCTCTTCTGGCCGAAGATTCGGAGTTAAAATAAACCTGCAAAGCACTAGTAACTACCAAAAAATCCACCGATGTGCCCGTCTCCCGCAGCATGCGAGGCCCCCTGCCAAACTGTGCAGGCGCACACATGCGCAGCTGACTCGCCTCGCTCTCCTGCCCATGGCTTCTCCCTCACATCTGATCACACTGGGAAGCATATGTGCGGCGGCTCGGGGGATCTGTCTGATCCCGCTGCCGCGCTTCTCTTTTGCTGTGGCTCTAAAAAGCCGCACTTCCGCCCCGGCTTTTCCTGCGGTGTGACCGGGTCCTATAATTTGTAAATACAACAAAATTTGCCTCAGTTTTCTCACCTCCTGCCTATTCCTGTCCCAACTGCCTATTCCTGTCCCAACATTCCTGTTTGAACTTTACTTCATGTCAAGTGCCATTTACAAAGGAAATAACAAGTGGGCTCCTGCTTATCTATAATAAATATCTGGCCTGGGCAAAAGCCAAATATCTTCTCTACCACAGGGTGAGACACTCAGAAAGTTATAAACTGTTTATTACCCCAGGGGCTGCTCAGACAGAGTGTGGAACAGCCTTTTGGCGGGAAGATCTGCCTCACAGAAAAAGAAGCAGCAAGGGCCCATCATAGCATAATACAAGAATCCATAACAATTGTTATAGGGCCATGTCCTCTTTCTTACTGGTCATTCTCTTAAAATGATATTTTGGAAAGAGCAGAGAAGTTTTCACTTTAACAGAGTTCCAGGTTAACATCGGAAGATGTGGGTTTTTATTATTTTGGGTGAGTGGGTTGGAAAATAAATTTATTGGCACCACTATTTTCTAGGAGGAAATGTCCTTTAAGTGGGGGACCTCCAATAAGTCAAGAGGAGGGAATCTTATTTTCTGACTCCCTCTCACTTTTCTTCTTTGCCTACCTCTGGCAGTACCTGCAGCCTCTCCCCTTCCTTTCTGTCCTATCCATCTACAAACCTGCCTTCCCTGGTAGCCTTCCATTCACCCACCTTTTTAAAATTCCCCTTCCTAATCTTCAACTTTTCCTCTTTGTCTTTTCTGCTCCTCTCCTCTCCCCTTCAGCTCTAGCTTCCCTTCCTTTCCCCTTTTTAAAAGTCTGTTTCTCTACCCTCCCTCACATTTACACTAACTTTGAAACTACGAATTCTCAGCAGTGTGGGTTGTGGGGTGCCTAGCGACACCCAAAATGGCCACTTGGCACACTTAAAAAAAGAAAAGAAACAGACATTGTTCATATCATAGCTGAGGCTTTCTAACCCTGAATGTATATTTTAAAGATATTTTTTCCTGCACACCTGGGGCTTTTTCTGGACTCATAGGTACACCTCCTATCCCATTTGTCCCTGGCCTCATTGTGTGGATTTTTAAAATCTACATTCTATAGCCCAGTTCAGAATTAAATGTAGTATTTCAAAGAAACACAAAAGCAGCAGTGCTCAGGCAAATGGAATTAGTGTATACAGGTAGAGTTTACTATTCAGTTTTCTGTGTAAATCATTTATAGTTCTCCCTAACTGAAACTACATGGCATTTAGCAGCCAAATATCCCTCATGCTATAAGTGACTATACTCAGGTTCTACAAACATCTTACAGAATATCCTTATTTACTTGTACCTTGTGAATTTCAGATTTGGTCACTCATATTGTGACTGCAAGAAACCATTAAATGCCTCAAAGCTACAAAATTCTGAAATGTTTGAAGAACTGTTCTACATCATGTCAATCAGCAGTACTTAGGTGACCTCTGTTCTTATAATGTAATGTATTGCAAAATATCTCTCTTGTTCCGAAGTCTATCCAATCACTGGTAGGAGGAGGAATAACTATGTATTAGCATTTAAGTTTAGCTACTTAAGACTTTCTCAGTTCCTTTTTGAGTCCAGAGGCTCAAAAGTTCATGCATTATAAAAAAGGATGGGCATTCCTCATGCTGACTGCTGTGGTTCTTATCCTGTGTTACTATGATATATTTACTGAGAAAATCTTAGCAAATAAGCAACAGTCTTCAACCCCTGAACCCTTCTGAAACCAGTCAATTCTCATGGGGGGTTCAGGAGTTTTTATAGATAAATAGTTTTCTCATGAGAATTTTTCAAGAGTTCATAGACTAGGAACTGACACAGAAATGATTCAGAAGATTATACTGGAATTATCGTGTCTTTCTTTCCAATACTCTAAGAATTCATACAATGAAACATGTCCTATAGTGTAGATTAAAATGAGTGATGTTTAGTGGTATTTCAGAAAGGTTGAATAAACCTATCAGGATGAAAGTATCTTTGAAGTCAGTGGGTGACTACAGTCATTAAAATTCATCCAACATAGAACTACATTCAGGCGTTACCTCAGATATCAAGCGTGATCATGGAAACAGTTACCACATTCAGCTGGGATTGAGAAACACTATACAATGTACATGCATGCGTGAATGAGACTTTAAAGAGAGAATATGCAGGGAACAGGCCTTAGACATGCTAGAATCTGCTGCCAATTTGAGTTGGGGGAGAAGACCAGATGTGGTTCATGTTAAGTAGTCTAAATCCCTTATGGGAAAAACTTTTTTTTGGTATTTTTCTCTCTCTGTGTGTGTGTGTGCGTGTCTGGAAGTCGTGGTTGACTTCTGGTGACCCCTAGTGGGGCTTGGATGTTTCAGAGAGGTGGCTTGCTGTTGCCTGCTTCTGCATCCCAGCCCTGGTATTCCTTGGAGGTCTCCCAAGTACTTTCCAGGGTCAGCCTTGCTTAGCTTCTGAGATCTGATGAGATCGGGCTTGCCTAGGCTATCCAGGTCAGGAAAACCTTTTGAGGGAAGTTACTCAGCATTGTGAGGATACAGACTAAAGTATTCCTCAGTGAGATAAGAGTACAATTCAAGATTTCCACTCCACTCATACTCAGCGATTCTCATAAAATGAGATCTCTATCTCACTAGGACAGGCTAGCTGTAAAATACATTTTAAAATAAATAACTAGCTCCTGCTGATGGTAAAAGATTTGTTTTATTTACACAGAGATATACTCTACAGTAGGCTGTGGTGAGAACTATTATCTACATTCTGGGGTTCCATCCATATTTGGTGTGCAAGTGATAATTTTGAAACTTGGGGTAGAGGATAATTCCATCAATGTTAATGACCATGTAGAGGTCAGTTTTAGTACTAGAGGTGTCAGTTTCCTATCTACTGTTACTGACCTCTTAAACTTTGCCTTTAAAATGTCATACTGCAGCACAGATCCAGTTGATTTGGGATACACTCTTGTGAGTTCCTTTTTGTTTGAGCATTTATTACTATTTTTTTAAAGTCTCCCTTCAGGGTCCAGAGTTTTGCTCAGGATCACTGGCCAAGTTTAGACTGGCAATTCGAAGCGCTAGGGAGTTGTGGCGAGGAAGACCCGGAACAGACCGGGAACGGCTTGTTCTTGGTATTCCCATTCACACTGCAGTGAATGAAGCGGGAGGATACCGTGGAGGAAGCGCAAGGGAGTGTTCGCACTGTCAGCCTGCCCTTGGCTGTTTCTCAGCTGCATGCGCCTATGTGCATGGGCGCCTACCGTGGAAACAGCCAGCGCCTATTATCAACGACTGTGGGTTGTTCCCGCCTTAGCAGCGCTTGCGTTCACACATCAGGGAACCGGAATCAACCTGCTCTACACACGGTTTGCTACCACTTTCACCTGGTACTTTTTAAACTCGGGAGGGAAGTGGCACAAGACGGCTTGAGTACGGCTGGGGGATGCCTGACAGATGTGCCTGTGTGAACCCACCCCTTTAATCCACTACTGAAACGCTCCTGAAACGTTTGGCTGTCGGGCCAAACTGCCAGTCTGAACTGGGCCACTGTTTCTTCCCTAAGTTCCAGAGAGGACTACTTAAATACCTATATGTTCAGATAGTAATGTGAGTTTACCATTCTTATTTGCATTGTTCTGACCACCTTAGGCATGCCATATATATTTACAGTATGCTGTAGTAAAGGAAAATGGGGAAAAAGATAAGTAATAGAATCAAATTAGAAGGCTTTTTGCACACAGGCTACACCAAGCAGCCACAGTGTTACAATAGTTAGGACAAAGTAACTCAGTTTTGTCACTGCAAATGCTGGAGCAATGGCAGCAGCCCTGGACCGGCACCAATAGGTTAAGGTTGTTAGATACCCTTGTGTGATAGCTTTCAGGCCCTCTCTCTCTCTGTGATCGACCAATACAATCTGTAGTGCCTTATAAACCATTTCTTCTTACCTCTCTAATACAAGATAACTAATACAAACTTATAGGTAACAGACCCTAATAATCCAGAGGAGTTAGCTGTATTAGACTGTTGCTGCAAAATAGAAAAAAGCCTAGTAGCACCTTCAAGACTAACAAACTTATGCTACAATAAAGTTTGTTAGTCTTAAAGGTGCTACTGGGCTTTTTACTATTTTGCAGACCCTAATAAAGATCCCACATGGGCCTGAATCAGAGGATATAATTTCTTCATTTGCATTTCAATCTAGCAAATGAAAATATCTGAAAAACAGTTTTGAATTGATTTAACCAGGAAGTAGGAAGATGAAGCAGCAGCAGCAGCAGCAGCAGCACTGAATGTAGAATCTGTCACTGAAAGGCTCAATAATTACTGTACGGTCAGTGGGAATGCTTGCAATGGCATTTCTCATGGGGAGCTTCAGCATAGCAAAACACAAAGGCCTGGAGCCTACACCTTGTTTCGGCTTGCACTCTGTTGTCTGTTGTGGAGGCTGCAGATGATGCACTCCCTTGCGCTAGGCATTTCCATTCAGGCAAGGCCAAAAAGGAGACTAGCATGAGATAAACATGTTCTGGCTGAGGAGGGATGCCTCCACCACAGATGGACTCCTGTCTTAGAAGAGCACAAGTGAAAACAAGTTTTAGCATCCATTCATGTACCATTCTCAACAGAAACTGATACTGATAGTGCAATGCCAGATTTAGGGAGAAGAGATTTGGGGTTTTTTAATGTATGCAAATCCTACTGGTCATTTAAAATACCAAACTGTATCCATATTGGAATACCGAACCTGAGTTGTGAAATTACTTTGGCCTTAAAGACCTTTAATGCAGATGGTATGAATTGATTGCCTCTAGTATAGAAAAATCAGGAGATGGCGGAGGAATTGACATTAGCCTTATTTATTACTGAATTTTGTTGCACAGACCAAGATGTTCCCATTTACAGGCACTTTTCAAATGATTAAACGTAGAGTCCTCGACACTGAAACACAAAGGCTTTACAGTTTAGCCAACAAATCTTGTTCCCCCCTGAACTTTGAGATGCCCCTAATGGTAGGCCGAATGGCCCCATATCTATCTAGTATACAAGTACCGCAACAGTGCAGAGCTTTTTCTCTAGCAAGATTCAATGTAATACCATCAGCAATCTTGCATGGGAGATATAACAATAGAGTATATGAGGATAGACTTTGCCATTGCAATTCTGGATGTATTGAAACTGTTTCGCATATTTGTTTACATTGTCAATTTTATGTGGATTTTAGCCAACATGACGAACCTTCCTGATGCTTTAAAAGTGCACTGTCTTCTAAATGACTCTGTTCCGGAAATATCAATGAACATAGCCATGTTTTTACAATCAGCGATAAAGCTACATCAGGAAAACTTACAATGAGTAATTGTTTTATCCTACATTATGTTTTATATGTATGGTTATACTTGGTTTTGTGTGTGTATAATAGTAATCCTTTTATGCCAATAAAGATCAACTGACTGACTGACTACTAAACTGTATTCAGAAAGCAAATAGGAGCAACATCCTGACTGTATTTAAGAGACAATTCAAAGTTCTTCCAGCCTAGACAGCTGATCACAAATATAATTGCTGATATAACCTTGAACTTGGTATGATACAAAAACAATGACAAAGAACTGCCCACCTGTGAAATGCAAAGGATCAGAAAACTGCAACAGCTTCAGTTTGTGGGAACTGGAAGAGCAAAACTAAGGAAGAATTGCGCTCCCGGCCTCCCGGCAAGACAGCAAAAGGCCCAGGGGCTGCTTTGCTGCCCTGGAGGATCGTGGGGCAGCAACAGTAGAACCACAGTGCTGTGCGTTGTGATGTGGGTGGGGGTGGAGCCGGCCCCGCAAAAGGCTGGGCTCCACATCGGCCCAAAGCAGTTGCTCCGTGTGCTCAGCCTGGTTGGATTTCCAAGCACACAGGGGGAGAGAGCTGTGGCCTACCTGTAGGCCCAAAGACAGAAGACAGTCCGCAGCATTGTCAAGGCTCTTCTAGAGGCGGGTCTTGACAGCGGCGTCTTTGGTGGCATCTTCCTCGGGGGGGGGGCGGCGGCAGTGGCTCTGTCATGACCCCAGGGGGTCTCCACCTTCTGCCACCACCACCCTGGATTTATGGTGCTTTGGGAGGCCCAGGGTACCATCCCCAGCCCCTTTTACAGCCGAGCAATACAGGCGTGATTGACCCAGGCAGAAAATGGTTGAAACACACGAAAAAAAGTTTATTACTATAGAACTGGGAAGGGGAGAAACAAGACAAGAAAAAGGTGCTTTGAAAAATGTGTAACAGTGAGGAAAAGACAAAATAAACATAAACTAATGCAGCTCTCTATTACTGGTACTTCCAGGCCCACAGCCTGCCTAAACTCACTCTGTGGGATCCTTTCCTCCCACCCCGGCCTGTCCCCTCTCTGTAGCCCGGCCGCAGGGAGACGAAGGACAGAGGGATCTTCCTCTTCCAGACCAGCCTTTTCTCCTCTCTGAGATTAGGCCGCAGGGAGATGAAAGACACCCTTTTCTCCACGGCTCACAGCTAAAAACTGACTCCTTCACAGAGTGCCACAGTCTCCTCACACAGAATCTAACAGTCCCATTCCGAATCTCCCTCTCTGATTGGCTCACATCCCCCAAGGCCTTTTGGGATTTGTAGGCCTAGCCTCCTCCCACTGCTACACAGGCTTCCTGGGCTGGCTAGGCCATACTGGCACAGCCCAGATCATGACAGGCTCCCTCTGCGATGGTGGATTGCAGCGGCGGCCTGTGACGGTTCCAGGCAAGGGTGGTGGGGGCGTCTTCCCCAGCTGTGTGTTTTTTTTAATAGCGGCGGCATCTCCAGCAGTGATCTTGCAGTGGCAATGGAGAGGATCCTCGACCCTTAGCAGCAGGGGCAGCAGTCTGAGGCGGTGGCCCTTGATGGTGTTCCGGCACAGGAGGCGGTGGTTTGTGGGCGGTTGAGAGCCTGGCAGGGCAGAGAATTATTGCCGGTTTAGGTGGCGGTTAGGAACAGGACTGCATAGCACAGCCTGTCCATAGTCCTGTGGGGGATCGGCTGGGTGCGGTTGGCTTTACAGATCCAAGGGGTACTAAGGCTATGACTGGCTGGGCGGTCCAGTGGAAGTTGGCCATTAAGTAGCGGGCAAAGGGAGTGTGGATCAGCCAGCATTTATAATATATACTCTTGCATACATAGAGGAAACAGGGCGATAGTGTATTGGCTGCCACTTCATAAGAAGAATAATTAAAAAACAGTAATAATAAAATAATAAAATAAAATAACAAATAAGACAGCTGTCGTGGCTCCTAAGAAAGGGCAGGGTCAGTCCAAGGGGAAGCAGCCAGCCCCCAAGAGGCCCCCAGTGCTGCCTGTTATGTATTGACTTGAATGTAAATACTGACATGCGAATCGCCTAATTGAAACCTAATGTTAAGCTTCAGCCTGGGCTAGGATCCTAATGTAACCAATAGGAGTCCTAGCCCAGAAAGTGTCTACCAATCACTATGCAAAGCGGGACCGCTTGTGATTGGGTATTATATCTTCAACCTCATAGGTTGTTATCTGTACAGGGGGTGTGGCTACATTAGCCGGGAGTGTTTAAATATCGACAAGCCAGTGTATTTATTTCGATGGGTTCTGGCTGGCGATTGTTGTACCGTAACGGAGGAGAAGTATCTGAGCTGAAGAATAAACCGCATTCTTGCTGAAATCACTCTCCGACTCTTTGTTAAGCGCACGACTTAACACTGCCGGTTCAGGCTATCCCATCTGATGGGGGGGGATGACCTGGTCAATACAGCTATATTGCAAAGGTTAGAGGCACTAGAGAAACAGAAGGGTGTGCCTCCCAGCAAGGACAAGGTTAATTTATTTATTTACTTATTTGTTAAACTTTTATCCTGCCCTCCCAGCCAGAAACGTGTTTCTGATCGATCTTTTCAAGCACAGGTGCTGGCTTGCTTGGCGCTCCTGGAGCAAAGTCAAGGTGCTTCTGCAGCAGCGGGTGAGGGGGCATCTAAATCTGGCCTGCAGATCGTGAGGGAGCATTCGAATTCCAGTTCAGATGACCAAGGCACAGGGACACTCCAGATGATGGTTTATAAAGGGCCTCCAATGAGGGAAGGCAAGCTAAAGAGCACCTATCAAGGTGGGCCAGCTTGGCCATGGGGACCTGGCGCTCATGCTGCTGCTGGTTTTGGTACATCACAAACTACATATGCACAGAGTACAGCAGCACACACTTCATCGGGGGGGTGGCCTTGGGGTACCGGACAGGTGCCACCCTACGCAACATGGGGAGGGATGACACACCCGCCTGGTCAGCCCCCTCAGGGTATGGGACCAGGATGGTGTTACCCAAACCCTGGGGGTTACACATATGACACGGTGTCAGCAGGTGCCATACCATTTGGGGATCTGGCTTTACCACTTGGGGATCATCTCTCCTCTGCCACTAGGGATAAAATCCTTAAGGGTGAGTTTGTGGATGTATTTATACTTTTATACAGGAAATTGAAGAAGACAGATAAGGAGGATCTAGATGAGTGGGAGAAGGAACGGCTGAAGAGGCGCAGGGTAGACAGAACCTGGACAAACTGGTTCCCAGGATTCTTAATCTATGCAGCAGTAATAGTGAGACACCAACCATAGAGGGCTACTGCGATTCTCCAATATACGGACATCATTAAGGGCTTTACCGATTTCCTGAGCTTTGCATGGCTTCAGCAATGAAGAGTTCTGAATGAGGGCAGCCATGAATCCAGCCTTGAGATGGGACCAGATTCATCCTCACTTATGGCTGCAGATTATGTCTCCAGCCTGGTCATTTTGTACTGAGAGGTCAGATAGTGGCCACTCGGTTTGTAGATCACAAGGTCAGGCAGGTACCCACGCTCAGGCAGGGCAGGTGGTTCAGTGACGCCCGCTTTGCTGGGAGTTCACCTTCCATGGGACATGCACTTGCAAGTCGTGTTCATTTAGGCACAAATGCCCTTTGTGTATGGGGCCCCACACATTTTCCAGTTGCCCCAAAACAAAGAGCCAGGCTGGAGCCAAAGGAGGCAAACGTTCAGGAGGAGGCAGTGGCTACAACCCCCCTCCCGATAAAGGGTCCCAGCCCAATTAAAGTTGAAGTGCTTGAGAGTTGGTTGAGGGAGTACCCGAACCGACAAGAATGTGTTTACTTCCTGGAAGGTTTCTCTCTTGGGTTTAGGATACCTTATCAGGGGGAAAGAAGGCCATATAGTGCTCCAAACCTGAAATCAGTTAAGGGGATGGAGCACACAGTTCGGGAAAAAATTGTCAAGGAATGTAAGGAAGGTAGAGTCCTTGGCCCTTCCCCTTTCCCCCCAGTTAACAATTTAAGGGTTTCCCCGTTGGGAGTTGTGCAGAAAAAGGTGCCTGGTGATTATCGCCTCATTCACCACTTGTCATACACACGCAGGAAGTCAGTGAATGATGCGATACCAGAGGAGTTATGTTCAGTTAGGTACACCTCATTTGATAAGGCCATGCAAGTGTTGCACCGCTGTAGACAAGGTGCGGAATTGGCAAAATGTGACATTAAGTCAGCCTTCCATCTCCTTCCTGTCCATCTGGCCGATTTTGAGCTGCTGGGTTTTGCTTTCGAGGGCAAATTTTACATTTACCTTCCCATGGGGTGCTCGGTGTCCTGTGCTGCTTTCGAGAGGTTCGGTTCCTTTTTAGAATGGGCCTTGCGTTGCAGGACAGGACTATGCAGCACGGCCCATTATCTTGATTACTTCCTACTAGCAGGAAGGAAAGGTACAGGACAATGTGAATTATTACTGACCAGTTTCATGTAACTGGTGGAGGAGCTGGGAGTTCCTCTTGCCCAGGAAAAAATGGAAGGCCCTACTCCCACTCTGACTTTCCTGGGGATAGAGATTGACATAGTACGGCAGCTATGTAAATTAGCAGCTGACAAATTAACTGCACTGCAGACATTAATTGACATGGCCAGGGCAAAGGAAAAGATTACCTTGCTGGAGTTACAGCAGCTGATCGGCCACCTCAATTTTGCATGCAAAGTTGTGGCACCCGGCCAGGCATTTGTTAGGAGACCATGTGAGTCCATGAAGGGCTTGCACCTCCCGCACCATAGGACTAGGGTCACCAGGGGTATATGAGACGACCTCCTAGTATGGAAGGAATTTTTGAATTCATAAAATAGGGTGTCTTTTTGGTGGGAGAACCTTCTGGTTGAAGCTGAGCTGCAGGTTATATCTGACACTGCAGGCTCCTCCTATTGCGAGATGATGAAAAAATGGAGGATTCGCTAATGACCATCCCACAGATCATAGCCGAGGTGGTGCAATTTGAAGTTCGCCACCACCAAAGGCAGCAGCTGGCACCGCCCACTCTGGCGGTGCCAGCTGCACCGGGGGTTCCAGCGGCTCCAGGGGAGCAACTGGCTCTTCCCACCCCCCTTCCTTCCAGAGACCAAGCACCGGAGCCCCGGCCTCGGGATGTGCCAGAGGTACACAAGCCGGCTGAGCTACTGGACGCTACCTTCAATGGGACACCCAAAAAACTGCTGTTCTTTGCAGTGCGGGCAGAGAAATTCATCACTAACGGGGGCCACCGGTTCCCAACTGAAGAGAGGCACGTTGACTACATCGCCTCGTGATTGCAAGATGGGGCAGCGGACTGGTACGTGAGCCTTCATAATTCCGAGGGTCCTGAACTCAAGAGAGTGGACAAATTCATGTGGGCTCTCAGAGCACAGTACGAAGACCCTAATGCCAGTGAGCACACGTGTGCCTACCTGTGTACCTTCAAGCAAGGAAAGAAGATGGTGCGGGAATACTCCAAGAAGTTTAATAAGCACGCAGTGAAAATCCAGGGCTGGCCGGATGGCATGATGGCTGAGCAGTACCAGTTGGGTCTACACCCAGAGGTTCACGAGACGGTCCTGTGTAGTGTCTCTCCACGCTTGGATGTGGGAAGCGGCCGATGCGGAGAACCAGCTGAGGACCATCCGTATCGACAACGCAGCCACCCTGGGGAAGGTCGGCCCACTGATGGCCAAACCCAAGACCCTGAAACCGAAAGAGGGGTTGCGGGACTCACGCATGAAGCAAGGCCTGTGCCTGAGATGTGGTGAAGTGGGTCACTTCGCCACTGCCTGCCCCGGAGGGCCCCCCCCCCCGATGGTGCCCTGGAAGGAGCTGGAGAAGAAGCAGGTGGACACCCCGGTGCAGAAGAGTGTGGCTCGGCCCAAGTACCAATGGGCTCTGCAAGCTGAGGTTCCCGCAGAGGAGCCGGGAACAAGTAGCGAGGAGGAGGATGAGCCGGCGGGAAAAGGACAGGGCCTGCTGTAAGCGGCATGGAGCAGCAGGTTCCTAATCCTGAGGCACCCAAAATGGTGAGCAATTACCCCCCCTTCTTTGTGACTGTGACTATACTGAACCATGAAATAGGAACCCATGTACAGGTAAGGGGATTAATAGACTCTAGATGTGGACAGGATTTGATCAACCCTTCTTTGGTCACAGGGCTGGGGGCCAAGGTAGTCAAGCTCCCGGACACCATTGTCTTCACCCAGATGGGTGGGTCTGCTATGAAAGTATCTTGCAAGTATGAGATTGTGCCTTTACGGGTAGGGGCAGGAAGCCATTGGGAACACCGGATGTTTGTCATCACCCAGGCAGCACAATTCCCCCTGGTGTTGGGCAGCCCATGGCTACACGATCACAATCCATACATCCTGTGGGACGAGGGCAAGGTCCAATTCATCTCTCCTAAGTGTCAGGCTCACACGTGGTCTGCGGAATGGGCCCCCACCCTCCAGATGAACCAGTGCGAGCGTGCCTGGCCAGGGAGGAGCTGGACGCTATTTCCCCAGAGTATCAGGACTTGGCTAGGGTTTTCGAGGAGGAGGAGGCTGACAAATTACCACCTCACTGGCACACAGATTGTGCTATAGAACTGATCCCTCACCTCAAGTTGCTTAAAGGGAAACTGTATGTGATGAGCCCGAGTGAGAAAGTGGAGCTGTGAAAGTTTATTGACAAGAATCTGGCTAGGGGGTTCATTCGCCCTGCATCCTCCCCGTTTGCTGCCCCCATGCTTTTCCGGAAAAAAAAGGACAGGCGGTTGAGACTCTGCACTGACTACAGGGGCTTGAATGCAGTTTCCACTACGAATGCTTGCCCCCCCCCACTAGACCAGACATGGATAAGTTAAAAGAATATGTCACTTTATGAGCTCAGAATTGTAAATTCTGCTGCTGCCGTTTTAGTGCTGTAATGGACAGGAGTGGTTGCTCTCAACACATTGCTGACAAGAAAAAAAGAGGAAGGAAGGAAGGAAGGAAGGAAGATTTGAGGCTTTGGTCACACAAGTACGCGTACCGTTAAGAAGTTTTTCCCTATCTTCATGGGTTATATACAAATGGCATTTAAATCAAATTCAGGAGCTATAATACCACCAAAGCAAGAATGCATATGCAATAGTAGCTTCTTCCCAAGATTTGTGTGAACAAGGGCAGAATATGTGAACTAGGACTCTTGCCTCTCCCTCCATGAGTTCAGTGCCTGGAAGAGCTACATAACACTGAAATATCAGCAAGTACAGCTTTATGGCACAATTTCTTTCAATGCAAAAAATTATTATCTGAATTCTGTATATAAATATCTGACACTCAGCAAAGCAAAGGATCACTTATATCTTGTAGGGTTGGATCTAGCCAGCTTTTCCACTCAATCTTACCTGTTCTGCACCCCACATGACTTTCATCGACGTAGGTCTCATCATCCCCAGCATAATGTTTTCTAGTGGTCAAAAGGGACCTCCTTCCTCTCCTTTTCAGCAGCAGAAAGCTGGTCAGATCCAACTCATAGTTTCTTATTCTACATATTAATGAACATATCAAAAATCAATCAACTACTGAAGGGAAGGCTATAATCCTAGGCAGTCTTGCTAAGAAGCAATGCTCCACTGCTTCCTATAAAGATGTTAGGAATCAGGCTGTGAAGGCCTAGCTTAATAAATCCAGTTATTGTTTGTGCAAAACATGACATTTTGCACTTGCCTAGGATTAATGAGCTGCGGTGGCTCAAGTGGTTAAGACGCTGAACTGCAGGCTGTGGAAGGTCAGTAGTTCAGCAGTTCGAGACCCGGGTGCCGCATGATGGAGTGAGCTCCCATCTCTAGTTCCAGCTCCTGCCAACCTAGCAGTTCGAAAGCAAGAAATTGCAAGTAGATAAACAGGTACCACTTTGGTGGGAAGGTAACAGCGTTCCGTGCGCCTTGGTGTTTAGTCATGCCGGCCACATGACCACGGAAACGTCTTCGGACAGCGCTGGCTCTTCGGCTTTGAAACGGAGATGAGCACCGCAACCCTAGAGTCGGATTCGACTGGCTTTCGAGCAAGAGAACCTTTACCTTTAGGATTAATGATGCTAGTGAAACCCCAGAATTTAAGGTACATCTAGAGAACAGCATTTTCCAAAGCTATATTACCAAAATGTTTTTCGTATTCAGTGCATCTGCAGAATTTGACCATAATAGTTAGTGGTTTTAATAAATGTCATTTATATTTACGTTGCCCTTCTAACTTACCAAAGGAAAAGCTAGAATACATTTTTAAAATGGTGTCAGAATGGTTCACTGACATGCCAGGGTTATGTATTTCTGGTATGCATTTCACTGGCCTTTTATGAACAACCATGGGCCAAAAAGCCCCAATGTTTACAGCTATCTGCTGGCCCACCCACATGATGGCTTCAGAGATTTCAAAGACGTTTTCAAAGAATTCTATGCATTTCTCCTTGTAGTAACTTCTGCCCAAGTAGATGGGAAGGAATCATCTCCCACTAACAACTAAACTGCAATTTGCATTTAGTGCCATGTTAATCTCCGTTGTACTGTGTGTGTGGTGAATACAGCATCTCTTCAAAGCCATATGTCACACAATGCTAAATACCCAAGATGATGCTGAGAGAAAAATAACAGGAGGGAAGGAGATGCTGGGAGAGAAAAACAAGGCAGGAAGAGTATTCAGTTAAGTAAGCCCACAAGTCCTATGCTGTAACGCTGTGCTTTGCGATCCAAAGCGATTTGCTGAGAACAAGAGTGTTATGCCATCGTGCCTTAGAGGCATCCTGAACTGCGATTCAAAGACGAAGACCCATGCGCGCACACCAAAAATAGGAAGCAGTATTATCCTGAAATCAGCAAAACAAGGATGCTCCTTGTCAAAAAGCAATTGGCCTTGTCTCAGTAGACAATTCTCTCTGTTTTTACATTTAAAAAACCCAGAAAATATCTCCCATTCCTCTAGAGGGAGTTTTCTTAGTCTACAAACATTGTCTCCATTGACCCCTCAGGAGAGGATAGCTCTTGAGCTAATAAATAAGATGTAATAAAATGAGGTGTTAAACATACAAGATAAGGAAATGAAGATAAACAGTGTTTATGTATATTAGAGGGTACAGTAAGTGCACATCTCCTTATGCAAGTAATCTATTTTTAGAGAGATCATCTTACTTGATCTCTGCTTTCCAACATAGTTTGGCTGTTAACCTAATAGAGGCTGAAAGTCTTTCCATAAACAAACTATCCTCCATTTAGCACTCAGGGGCACGCTCTCTGAGGCAGCTGATGGATCCTCAGTTTCACACTCTTCCTTCTTTTGACTGCTGATTGCGCTCTTCCCAGTAGACACATCTGCAGCTAGCCTACTGCTGAGTTATAAATCGAAAATAAATAAATAAATAAATAAATAAATAAATAAATAAATACATCACCAGGATGCCTTGGCAATGTAACCCCACTGCAGGATTTAGAGAACCACCACAACTTCATCACATATATTTATTTACTTCACTTATACCCTACCTGTTCCCCAATAGAGACCCAAACTGGCCCTCATCATTCTCCTCTCCTCCATTTTATCTTCACAACAACCCTAAGAGGTTGGGTAGGCTGAGAGGATGTAATTGGCCCAAGGTAGCATTTTCTCAAACTGCATCTAATTCTGGCTTGAAGAAAGAGCTATTTTTGCTGTTTTCTCAGGCAGGTGGTAGACTGTAGATGAAATAGCAGAGATTATCTGTTTTAGGACACCCCATCCTTATTTTCTGCCCAGGTATGGAATTTGGGAGATACTTCACATTGTTTATATTTTTTTTCAGCTCACCACCAGATGGTGCTAAATGGAAGAGCTCTAATAGTGCTTTACTTGCCTACAAAGGTTCCCTTATTTCACTTCTTCAGTAAAGGCATTTCTAATTATTTTTAATTGGCAAAATACATTGTTACAGAGAAGCTGAGGAAGTTTTTATTGTGGAAGTTAACTGTCCTGGGAAATGTTGTTTTTAGGAAAGGTGTCTGAAAATGCCAGTAATGATGAATAAAACCAAGTAATGATGAGGAATGATGTTCTAGGGCAGAAGTGTCAAACTCAATTCTTATGAGGGCTGGATCAGACATAACTGTCACTTTGTTGGGCCGGGCCATAAAACATAATGCCAGGTACTGGAGATAGAAACGTTATAAAGGATAGCAACTAGTAAGCTCTGAGTTGGTGTATCCTCACTGCAAGGCCCCATGGGCTGGCAGGGGGGTGCAGAGGAAAACCCACATAGGTGGACTGGAGAGGCAACAGTGCAGCAACCGTGGGCAGATGCTCCCATGATGCTTGACTGACACAGACAAAGTTGTTCTGCCATGCTGAAGCCACAATGGAGTAGCTCCGCCCACTTCCCCCAGCACACCCTCCCTTGCATTAGTTGCTCACGGGCCGCATAAGAGCCCTGGACGGGCCGGTTCCAGCCCCTGGGCCTTATGTTTGACACCCCTGTTCTAGGGCATACACGTAAGAGTTAAGGAACTCACAGGCTAAATGGATGGTTTAGCAAAATGTATGCAATTTGTCACTAAACTGTCTTCTCTTCTGGAGAACTGGAAAACAGCAAATTCAGGAAATTACAGGCTAGTTTATCTGAATATCTTTTCTGATTAAATTAGTGAAAACAGATGTTAAAGTCAGAATTTTAAGCAAATAGTACAAAGAAAGAACCATTTGCAGAAGAAGTCCTAGCCTCGCCAACCTTTTGGTGTTCATCTAAAATGTTAACAAATATGTGGATAAGAAAGTCTGGTAGACATTATATAGTTGGACCATCTAAAAAGCTTTAACCAACTCCCACAACCAAGCCTCCTGAGTAAATTTAAGTCTTGGCATAAAAGGATACATCCACTTGTGCATTAGTAACTGGTAAAACAGGAAGCCGAGGGTAGGAGTAAATGGACAATTGTCATAATGAACAGAAGCAAGCAGTGGGGTCCCCTGGTTATCTGTTTTGGGACAAGTGGTATCACATGTCTTTATAAATGATCTGGAATCAGTTGAAGCCAAAGCAGCCTGTGAAGAACTCCAAGAAGATTTCTCCAAATAAGACGAGGCAAAAAAATGGTAAATGGAGTTTAAGTAAATAATTGCTAAGTGATGCACATTGTGGCAAAAATTCCTCATTTTACATGTATACTGGTCCAAAGTGGCAGTGACTAGATAGTGCTGGTTGTGGCAAATGGCTCAGTAAAAAAGTAGTCTCAATGTCTGGCAGCACTGAAAAAGGTAAATATCTTAGGGATTATTAGGAAAGCATTTGAAAATAGGGTTTGTGTAGCTTCCTGGCAGAGCCACATGTGTACAGTTCTGGTCACATCATTTCAAAGAGGTTATTATAGAGGTGGAAAAGGGCAACCAAGATGGTCATGGGGTGCAACATCTTTCCCGTGAGGAAAGTGTAAAGAGTATGGTGTTTTTCTGGTTGGGTGGAAAAAACAACCCACTAAAGTAGGGGGACTTGATAGCAACTTATGAAATGATTCATAATTTGGAAAAAAAAATGAGAAAATGTTTTCTTCCTCTCCCCAAATACTGGGAACTTAAAGACACCCAACAAATTTGATGGGTAGTAACTTTAGGACTGAATAATACTTCACACAATCCATAATTAGCTTGCACTAATGTGTAGTCACGAGCACGAACTTAAATGGTTTTAAAGGGGCCCAGGCAAATTCATTGATAACCATGATGGCTAAATAGGACCAGTGTGTTTGGAGGCAGCATCCCTCTGGGTGTAACAGAATTTAATGGAATTCTTAAATATTTCCTCCAATTGGGATGGATCCTACTCCTATCCTACCACTCCACTGAGCAAAGTTTATTGATTATTATACCCCACCTTTGCCCTGATCTGGATCATCAGATCCTGGAAATTAAGCAGCGTTGGCCCTGGCTGGTATTTAGGATGGGAGACCTCCTAGGAATACCAGGGTTGTGATGTGGAGGAAGGCAATGGCAAACCACCTATGAACATTTCTTGTCTTGAAAACCCTATGGGGTTGCCAGAAGTCAGCTGTGACTTGACGGCACTTTCTGCCACCTCCCAGCTTTCCTTTTCACTTAAGATTGAAGCCTTCCTCCAATCTAAGGAGGAATCCTCCAACTTAAATGATTTTTCCATTGGAGGAAGAACCACTTAATTTAGAGGAAGAAGAGGAGATTGGATTTATACTCCACCCTTCACTACCCAAAGAAGTCTCAGAGCGGCTTACAAACTCCTTTCCCTTCCCCTCCCCACAACAGACACCCTGTGAGGTAGGTGGGGCTGAGAGAGCTCTGAGAACAGCTCTGAGAAACTGTGGCTGACCCAAGGTCATGCCAGCAGCTGCATTTGGAGGAATGGGGAATCAAACCTGGTTCTCCCAGATTAGAGTCTGCACTCCTAATCACTACACCAAACTGGCTCTCAAGTCTCCTTAGGTTGGTGGAAGGCTACTTGGAGGATGGTTGGATATACCCATTACCTTTGTAATTATAAAAGTTATTTTATCCTTTGTATAGAATCACCTTTAGATTTTTCAAACTTGTATTTATTTCTTTACTTCCATTTATACCCTGCCTTTCTACCCAGTGCAGAACCAAAGCAAATTACATATTCTTTTCTATTTTATTTATGGGCCCCTTATGTGCTGGACAAGTAAAAGGGCAATTGTCAAGCTCAGGTCTCGCTTGGCCTTTGCGGCCTGTTTATTTCTTGTTCAGCCATCATGTCTCTAAGTTTTACTTTCCCTTCGCTTGTCATCTTGCATTCCTGGGGGGGGGGGAGTGACTGTGGTGTGAAAGTTAGGGAGTAGCTGTGGTAATCTTTTCCGAAGATTACAATGGTACAAAAGAACATGCAAATCAAACCTTTAGAACATGAGATGTTGCATTAGTCATAACAATTTGCGAGTAGCTGTGGTAATCTTTTCCGAAGATAATGCTCTTTACAATGGTACAAAAGAACATGCAAATGAAACCTTCAGAACATGAGATGTCGCATTAGTCATAACAATTCCCTAACTGCTTACAATAATCTGCCAACATTGTGAATTTTGAGAATATTGAGAAAGGCTCCTTATGCTTGAACTTTGATTCTGCCATCTTCCATGCTTTTATTACAAAGTACACAACTATTTTCTAACGCTGCAGTGGCACCATCACTCAAAGGATAATTTTAAAAGCAAAACGAAAAACTTTCTGCAATTCAAGATGGTGGATTGGACCAACTCTTCTGTAAATTGGACCAACTCTTTGCTGTTTATCCCTTCCCCGTCTAACTCCACCCACCTGCTCCAACGCCATTTCTGAGGTTTGGCCAACTCTCGGGAACAGCAGTTGCAGGGAGCTACAGCAAGAACTGGGAATCAAGTAAAATTCCACCCCTTCCTTAGCTCTTCCTTGAAGAACTGTTGCTGTGTATCAGTCCACTCAAACAAGATTTGTTGGGCGGGGGTGGGGGGGAGAATTTCTGCTTGCTTCTTTTTTTGCTGCAGCTGAGCCCTCCTCCTTACTGTTCCAAGAGTGTCCCTGACCTACACCAGTGGGTTTTCAGGAGGTGCAGGGAAGAAAAACATTTCTTCCACAAACTAGCACCTTTAATGGAAGGATTTAGTTTGAACGCTGCTGTCATAACCCCAGCAGGTCACCGCCTTCCGTCGCCACCACCCTGGGCTTATGGTCCCTTGAGAAGGCCCAGGGTACCATCTCAAGCCCAACCAAAATGCCCCTTTTACAGCCAAGAGAACACAGGTGTGATGATCAGGCAGAGAATAAAACAATGGTTTATTAAAACAATACTGGGGCAAGGCAAATAAGGCAAGGTGCTTTAAAGGTATAACAGTGCTTAAAGGAAAAATAATCAAACCTAACACGACGAACTACTTCACTTTAACTGTTACTACTTCAGGCCTACAGACCTCTATACCCGAGGCTTGTCCTGTACTCACTCTTCCAGTGAGGGAACTTTTTCCCAGACCAGTCTCCTCAGTTTACTCCTGTGTGAGGCAAGACCGCAGAGAAAAGAATGCCAGTTAAACTGACCACCATGTATAAGAACACAGCTCCTCAGAGACTTCCAGTATCCCCATTGGTTGCAGTTGGTTCTAGGCATTGTGGGAATTGTAGGCAGCTTGCTTTTCTACTACCACACAGGCCTCTCCTGGGCCCTAGGCCTCAGGTTTTTCTCCGAGTCATGCACAGATCTCCAGAGGCCTACACAGATCATGACACACACCCCACCAGACCAAATCATGGGGTCCAGCCATCAGGAACCCCACTGATGAGGGCTGCATAACCGTGATCTGTGCCGGTTCAGCCACTTATACATAAACAAACAATAATAAACAGTAAACAATATTAGGATCAACATTAACGAGAATGCAACGTAAGGTTAATTCATTGCAGGCCCTCCTGGGTTAAAGTTCTTCGCAAATGTCTCATCATTTGTAGTGGCAAGGTTTTTGCTGGGAGTAAGTTCTGAATTGGATCCTAACCATGCCACTGAGTTCAGAGGTTTTGGACATTCTGCTTCTGTGCCGCCTTCAGATGTATGCCTGACTACTACATCTTGTAACGTCTTCAGTGCTCTTTGTCTCAAATAGTCTGAATTTAGCATCTGAAGGTTCTGAAGAAGCTCAAGTAGAAGCTGAGGGCGAGATTCATTTTGAGACATCAGTGTAGCTACTTCAGAATAAATGGTGTTTCTCAAAGCTTCATACATAGAAAGATCACTGCCTGTTTCTGGTTCAAATGTTTTTGTCACAGTAGTAGGAACCACTGGACCTGGCATGCTACTAAAGCGCTCCAGAGATTCTTCATCAAATTTCCTTCTCCTGCTGGTGTCAGGTTGACTTTTGTGGTTACCGTTAATGGAACTTTGTACTGGCACTGCAAACTCAGTCTTGAGGAACAATGGGCTCTCTTTTTCTCCACTCTGATGGTCATTTACGCAAGTCAGCCTACTGTTCTCCTCTTCAGGCTGCTTCACAACTCTTGCCTTTTCTGTTCCAACAGTGGAACTCCTTTCAAAGGGCTTTAGAACTGCCATACATTCAGTTTTCTCAGTAGTGTTATGTTCTAGGGGTGGTTGCTGATGCTGTTGTTCACTAGTTTGAGCCACATAGTTGAGTGGCACGTCACCCAAATCAGATGGGAATATGGAATCAAAGTTGATACAGACTTCTTCCAGGCTGGCATCTTCCTCTTGATCCTTCTGAAATGCAGACGGAATCACTGGAGGAGACTTTACCACTGTCGGCTCTACAACAGGGTCTGAAGAAGTTGCTGGGGTGTGCTCACCTTGCTGCTGCTTCATAGACTGACGATGGGTTAACACCCCTTTGTAGACATCGGTTTGCCGGCTGGATTCCTCGGGAGTATCTTTAAAGTCCTTTAAGAACTGCAGGTAGACATCGGTTTGCCGGCTGGGTTGCCCCGGAACATATTCAAAGTCCTTTAAGAACTGCAGGTAGACATCTTCCTCTGGCTTGGCCTCCTTTCCTGCCAGTTCAGGTTCGTGGACTTTGGGTTCCATGGTCATGTGCTCTGCTAAATCTTCCCCCACAAACATGGCTCCAGGGTATAATTGTGCACAGCTACCTTCCACGATCCACTCCAGCCTTTGCAGCTGATTGGTAGCTGGGCCACAGGAAGCACAATCCCTTCTACTTCATTCAGGCACCTTACCTGCCTCCCTTCTCCTGATGGGAGAAGTACCACCTGATGCTGGTAACCAACCAAGCTGTCCCTCCTGTATTTGATCCAGAGTATATTCCCCAGTGCCACCGGAAGGAGGTCTGGGTAGATGGCCAAGAAGTAGAAGCCTGGCAAGATACTGGTTCCCTCATAACTACAGTGCATCGCTCACTAATCGATCCCAAGTACCTCCCAACAAAAAACCCAAACCAATTATGGTGAAGAATGTTCATTTTTGTAAAACAAAATAATTTACAGAGCAGTTCCAAAGGAGTTGACTATAATACACCTACACATTACAGAACACAATCCCTTTTGTTCAGCAATACTAGATCCCCCCCCCTACATATCAAAAACAGTTTATAACGTTAAGAGCTAGTGTATAAAAATCACTCTCTACCACAGACATACCAAACATACATTCTGGGGGCCAGAACTGGCCCATCCAGGGCTCTTATCTGGCCCGTGAGCAACTGGGGGGGGGAACCAGTCCAAATTAGGACCAGAAGGACCTATATTAGGGTATCATACCCCCTGCTGAAGTTCCTCCCTTCCTCAAATGCAGGCCCTCCCCAAGGTCTTCCCCTAGATCTCCAGGGATTGCCCAACCCAGAGTTAGCAACTATAGGGGGCAAGGAGGGCTGGTTTGGCCCCGAAATCTGCTGAGGAGGGGTATGGTCACAGCCAGTGGTGCAATATCTCCAGTACCTGGCATTACATTTTCTGTCATACATGGCCTGCCCTGACATTTATGTGACATTTATGTCAGATCCAGCCCATGTGACAAATGAGTTTGACACCTCTGCTCTACCATGTCTTTTATTTATTATTTTTGGCAGACAAAAGATACTAAGGTTTATTGTTTTATTCAGTTACATTTTATTGATTAGAGCAGGGATGGCCAAACTATGGCTCAGGAGCCCCATGCGGCTGTTTCACATATATTGTGTGGCTCTTGGCAGGGCGGTTGGGGAAGCGAAGACCAATCGGTCTTCCCTTCCGCAGCCAGTGTTCCCCTCCCTGGGTAGGCTTGAGATGTGTGTGTGGGGGGGAGAGCAGAGAAAGAAAGCAACTAACTTTAAATGCGTTTTCAAAGCCCCCTCCCCCCACCGTCCAGCTTGGGAGAAGGCATTTGTCTCTTTAAACCCCTTTGCCAAGCCAGCCAGCGGGGAATGGGTAGGTGGGGCTTGGAGAATGCATTTAAAGCTATATCTGTTTTTACCCCTTTTGTTTTTATTTTTGGCAGTCTCATTTAATGTTAATAAAAAGCAAATTTGCATATTTTTCAATAAAAACATGTGTAATAATTGTTCATGTCTTGCAGCTCTCAAACATCGGGCATTTATTCTACGTGGCTCTTACATTAAGAAAGTTTGGCCACCCCAGGATTAGAGAATGCACTAAGTACCTTCACTGGACTTTTTACAGACTAAAAGAAATGAAAAATACCCATCAAACATCTTAAGACACATTGAAGACCACTCAATATGATTCTTATGTTACTCTGTTAGAAGATTCGAAACACGTATCTAGTTACAAAAAAATGAAGTACCCTGGGAAAATTATTGCATACTATTGTCTCTTATCATAGCCAGGCAGATTTTAAGAACTTGCTGTAAATCCCTGCAGCTGCTAAAGTTTTAAGAAGGTGTTGATTTAAATTCTGAAATAGGCACTGGATGTCACTGAGGAAAAAGAAAACTAGCTCAAAGTAACACTTGGGTCTTGGTGGAAGTAAGTTGTACATATATTCCATGCACAATTTGTTTACGTTGATATTTTGAGATATCAGCAGCAAGGGACATTAATCACAGATAAGAGGTGTCAAAAACTAACAGAAACAGACTGAAGGAAGCTCAATTTATATCTCCCTTGATGTTGCAACTTTTTCAGAAGACATTTTGTGCGACATAAAATCAGCTCCCATCACTCAAATAAGGGAGCTCCCAGGACTGATTTAATGATGTGTGTGGGAAATACATTACTGAATTCTTTCCTGGATTCCCCCCTCAGAAGGAATTAAACCCATTTATTACTTAATTATGTGTCAAATAAATTGGCTTCAGAAACATTAGCCCAAGGCTGGGCTAAGGCTTTGTTTTTGTTTTCACTGGAGATTCTATTCTTTGCTTTTGGGGTTGTTGTGTGTGTGCATGTGCACCTGGAAGCCATGGTGACCTCTGGTGACTGACCCCTACTGGGAGCCTGGAGGATATTCAGAGAGGTGGCTGAATAACGCCTGCCCGCGCCTCCTGACTGCTGGTATTTCAAGGAGGTCTCCCATCTAAGTACTTGCCAGAGTCGACCATCCTTAGCTTCTGAGATCTGATGAGATCAGGCATACCTGGGCTATCCAGGTCAGGGCTCCAGAGATTTTATTCTTGATCCATCCTAGCACATTGTTTCTAGCCCTGGCCAGCTTAAGGGGGATAAGGGAGCTCCCAGGACTGATTTAATGATGTGTGTGGGAAATACATTACTGAATTCTTTCCTGGATTCCCCCCTCAGAAGGAATTAAACCCATCTATTACTTAATTATGTGTCAAAAAAATTGGCTTCAGAAACATTAGCACAAGGACGGGCTAAGGCTTTGTTTTTGTTTTTACTGGAAATTCTATTCTTTGCTTTTGCAGTTGTTGTTGTGTGTGTGTGCGCATGTGCACCTGGAAGTCATGGCGACCTCTGGTGACTGACCCCTACTGGGGGCCTGGAGGATATTCAGAGAGGTGGCTGAATAAGGCCTGCCCGCGCCTCCTGACTGCTGGTATTTCAAGGAGGTCTCCCATCTAAGTACTTGCCAGAGTCGACCATCCTTAGCTTCTGAGATCTGATGAGATCAGGCATACCTGGGCTATCCAGGTCAGGGCTCCAGAGATTTTATTCTTGATCCATCCTAGCACATTGTTTCTAGCCCTGGCCAGCTTAAGGGGGAACCTGAACCTGAACCTTTTCCCCCTCCAAGATTTGAGTATTCCTCTACGCTTGTCACCTTCAAAAGGTCTGTGTCCACCAGTTATATGGCTTATCCTCCTTCATCTTTTCCTATATCACTATGCTAGAAAGAACCATCAGCCATTTTGCTGGAAATGAAGTGTGAAAATAAACATCCATGCCCTGGACAAAGTACAAGTGTTAGAAAGAAAAACATAGGCCCCGGTCACACGGGCCGGATATCGCGGGGGGGGGGAGGCGTGGCTAATTGCCCCGGCGCAGTTTGATCCGCGATTACACGATCAGACGCACCGGCGGCACACCACAGGTCCTTCCCTCGGCGCTGGCGGGTAAACGAGGGTGGCGATCACACGATGATCCTGCAGCACGGCAAAGAAGCGGCGCGGTGCGATCACACCAGCAATGGCTAGGAAACCAGACCTCCCCATATAAGGGGTCATCACACACACCCTCCAAGATTTGAGTATTCCTCTACGCTTGTCACCTTCAAAAGGTCTGTGTCCACCAAACACCAGTTATATGGCTTATCCTCCTTCATCTTTTCCTTCACCTTTTCCTATATCACTGTGCTAGAAAGAACCATCATCTATTTTGCTGGAAATGAAGTGTGAAAATAAACATCCATGCCCTGGACAAAGTACAAGTGTTAGAAAGAAAAACATAGACAAGTTATCAGTTTGAAATCCTTGTACCACAGCCTTAAAATTCTCTGTTACATAAGAATATAAGAGAAGCTATGTTGGATCAAGCCAATGGTCCATCCAGTCTAACACTCTGTGTCACACAGTGGCTAAAACCCAGGTGCCATCAGGAGATCCACCAGCAAGGCCAGAACTCCAAAAGCCCTCCCACTGTTGCCCCTCCAAGCACCAAGAATACAGAGCATCACTGCCCCAGACAGTTCAGGCTTAATGTTGCACACAATGATGTTAGTGGAAGGTGCTGCCAATCCCTTGAATTGGTGGTCAGACCTCCAACTTTAGAGTCCTCCTGTATATTACCTACCTGCCCCCACAGCACCACCATAAACCCTCTCACTTCAAGAAAGTACTTTTGGGATGAGGCTGCTATTTCCCCCAATAGTCTCTCACATTAGGCATCAGTGCCCTCAGGTATACCTGCTGTCATTCATAATTAACCCAATTTAAATAGGTTGCATGCCAAAGCTTTCTTTTCTCTGATCTTTTAAAAAGCTTCATTTCTGTTCCATTTGTTTCAGCGGCAATGCCAGAGGAAATTAATCTAGGCAATTGGACAGAAAGGAAGTGTTCAGGTGTAGTGGATAGTGTCCAACAAGGACTGGGGAAATCTGAATTCAAATCATCACTCTGCCATGAAGCTCACAGGATGAGTTTGGGCCTTATCGTTCTCTTTCAGCATAATCTACCTCTCAGGGAGGATAATACGTGGGTAAGTGGGGGAAAGAATCATATATGTTGCTCTGAACTCCTTCTGGAAAGGGTGGTATATATATGGAGGGCTGATGCTATAACTATACATAACAATAAACTAGCTGCCCATCATGGGAAAAGAAACTTAATGGGGGCACTCAGAGATGTGCTAGACCTGTCTATCCATTATGGAGACTCCCCAGCTAAACAGAAGAATATGAGTTTAAAAAATGGACTGAAAATAGTCCAGAAGGGACAGAAGATTGACCATAGTTGAGCATCAGTTAAAAGTGGGGAGGCAGGGACATAGAAAATGTCAGGGAGCATAGAAAATCCTAGAGGGAGATTCTGAAGACTGGGATGGGATTTCCATATCTTCCCTCCACTCTTCACAGCTTGTTGTAACATCTTATAGTAAGGCCACTGTGTGATGACTAACCACAGACAAAGTAGGGGTCTTTACATGCTCTGGGAACTCAGTTATGTATAACATGACTCTGTAAATTAACCACAAGAAACAGGACCTGTGCTGTGCTGTGACATATGGTAATACTAAGGCATTACCTTAGTATCTTAGGCTGTGGTCACACGAACTAAATAACCCACTTTTAGTGCACTTTCCAACTGAATTGTGTGTGAACTAACAAAATCCTGTTGGAAACTGCATTGAAAATGGATTTAGTGTGTGTGACTGCAGCCATATAGACTTTCCCATGGCTCATACCCTCTCAGCTTCATGCACATTCATTGGTGTTTCACACCCCTCCCACCCAGGGCTAAAATGATGTGCACATACTTCCATGAAAGAAAATACTGTTCCCAGAGACATGTTCTACCAGCCTCCTGCACATGGTTTTGACCACAATCAGAAACCTGTATGTTTGAATGTCTGCATGCACAAAGTATGCACAGATCTCTGTGGACCCTGATTTCATAGGACCTCATCCATCACATCTATTCTGGGGGCTCTTCTGGAGACATTACATGGATCTTTAATCTGATGCCAGTTAATGAATGAATCCTGTTGCATGATGAAACAGTGGCAACCAAATACTGCCTCATTTTTTGAGCATTGACAAGTTTTTTTCCCTATACTGGACAGAAATTAAAATGGAAACACATTAGCATACAGAAAGATTAGACTCACTGTGATATGTAATGAATGATAGCAAAATTTTTCAGCTAGTCTATTTCTTCAGGAAGGAGAGAACTTTCAAGGCAATGAGATTTAATTATTTTTAAAAAATCATTCCTCATTTCCCAAAATGATTTGTAATTCTGATATGCTACTGAATGTTGATTCAGGTGACATCTGCTAGGTTATGACAGCTTGCATAATAAAAGACCTAAACATTCTCTTACGTTCGAGCGAGTCATATCCAGTTTGTAAAGCGTTTGAAGTGTGCACTGTTTATCCAGAATGCCTGTTCCTCACAATAAGAGAACATTTTGCCAAAACTTGCTCTTCTCCAATATTTCTGAATATAGTGTTTTTATACAGCAGTCCAAACTGAGCCTTGACATCTGAACACAAGGTTTGAATAGCTTGCTAGTAACATATTTTCACCCTTGTAATTGAAAGGCTTTCAATTCAGGACCTTAATCATTATATATAACTAGGAGAAAGGTCCGTTGTGGGAAGAAATACAACGAGCTCTAGAAGGAAGCTCCAGATGAGTGTCCTGGCTGTGGCTGGTGGGGTGGCAGAGGGAAGGGGGAAATAGAGGGAGGAAACCCATGTTTCTTTCCTTCTGCAGGGCTGTCTCAAGTCATTTTGCTGCCCCAAGTGGGTAGTATGGGAGGATAGCCTCATAGTAACAGGTATGGTTCCCTCCACCTCTGACTTATTTTTTCTGGGGAGAGGGGGGTGTTATGCAGTGGCAGCTAAGGTAGAAAAGCGCCTCCTACTATGCCATGTTTTCTGGGTTCCAAGGGTCTGGAAAGTGGTTCCATAGCCGATTACACGGTTGCCAACTCTGGGTTGTGAAATACCTGTAGATTTGAGGGGTAGAGCCTGGGGAGGGCAGGATTTGGGGTGCAGAGGGACCTCAGCAGGGTATAATGCCATAGAGCCCACTTCCCAAAGTAGCCATTGTCTCCAGGAGAACTGATCTTGGTCATCTGGAGATCAGTTGTAATAGCTGGGAAATTTTCTGTAGGAGAAATGAAGTGCTGTGGCTGGGGAACATGGTGATTTCTGGGAGATCTCCAGGCCCCACAGGGAGAGTGGCAACTCTAGTGACCGTTTAAGGGAAGATTGAGGTATGTATTTTACCTCAGGACACGTTCAGTGACTCCCAACAGCAACAGCAAACAGTTTGGAATGTTAGAGGCAAAGGCCAATCAGGCCACATATGCAAATGACCTCTGTGTTCCGACTGGCTATGGGGGGAGAGGAACAGCAAACTGTTTAGAATGTTGGAGGCAGGACTCAGGCAATGCAGCCAGTGGATAGGGTCAGCTTCTGAGTGACACATCAGGGAGCCTACTGATTTGGGAGCGTGTGGAATGTACAGCAATGTGCCACCACCAAAAGACAACTATTATATATAGAGATTCTGTTTTGGTCATGGACTCCCCTGAACATTCCAAACACGCTTCCAAATGAGTTGGCTCCCAGATCTGTCACTCAGAGGGTCTTCCCTAGCAAGTGGCTGAGTTGCCTGAGTCCTGCCCACAGAACCTGCGGATGCCAAAAATCTCCTCAGGAGACAGATTCTCAGGAGAGAACACGACAGCCCGCCTCTGCTGAGACTCCCACGAGGCTGCCTGTCCTGGCCTCTTCTACAGCCCGGTGACTCTTCTACAGCCCGGACTATTTCCCAAGGTCAGTAGCCTCCTTTCCCTGTTGTCAGGGGGCCGGGGGGGGCATGGCACAGAGCTGCACGCTGGCCCGAACTCCAGAGAAACCTGACAGAGCCCCTCCATGCCCTTCCTAGCTCACCCACCAAGGGAGGCAAGCTAGGAAGGGCACGGGGAGACATTTAAATATCTCCCCGGGGCTTCTCCGGCAGGCCTGCTGAAGCCCTTCCTAGTGGGGGGGGGGGGCTGCAGAAGTGGGGAGGAGGGACCACTGGGCCAGCCCCTCGAGGAGGAGGAGGAGCCTGGTCACCTGCTGCTGTGATGCTTTTGACGAGGCTCCTTTTCTACCATTCTCAGGGAAACATTCAGGTGGCGTAGCCCTGTTGGCCTGAAGCAGCACAACACAGTTCGAGTCCAGGGGCACCTTGAAGACCAACAACACTCTTTATTCAAGGTATAAGCTTTCATGTGTCTGCACACCTCTTCAGATGCACTGAAATGGAAGTTACCAATCTGTACATATCGGTAGAGGAAGAGCAGCAAAGTTGCACACAGCATAATGAAGGTGTTTGACAGATGCAAGGACCACACAGGAACAACAAGCTCAGTTTACGGTTACCATCTGACTATACTATATAGTTACCATCTGACTATACTATACACTATAAATGACAGGGAACATACTGTGGCACTATGCAGCCAGCAGTTAGCAAATGTAAGCCCCGTAGTTGTAACAAAGACATCTTCAAAGCCCTTTACACTGGTTGGGTCCTCATCCTCTATTTATTATTTATTTATCATATGGCAGAATTACATGTGGGAAGCATATCCTCTTTATATATAATTCTGTTTATCAAACCTGTTTTCTCTAAAAATAGGGACCATTTTTCTAGCAGGTTATAGAGCTCTCTCTCATTACGACCTACATCGAAGTATACTAAGCATTTCTCTAATAGGAAATAATCCCATACAGTGATGTGCCATTGGTTGACTGTAGGTGGTTTGGTAGCTTTCCAGTTGCGAGCAAATATAACTTTGGCTGCTGTCAATAATATGCTAATCAACTCTCTTCTGATTGTAGGTGCTTTATTATCCAGCCAGAGATTCTGCAAAAGTACAACAGGATCAAAAGGTAAGAGAAAGCCAGTTATATCTTGAATATGTTTTAAAATTGTAATCCTTTCCCTTTCCACAGACTACACTTGAGATACAGAGAACCTCATGACTCAGAAGACACTAACACGGATGTGAGAAAACACACACCGTACACGTTGGATGACCATGTAAGTTTGCAAAACAAAGGGAAGGTTACAGAAAAGTTAGAACAAAGGAAAACAGGGAGTCTACAAAAAAAGGCAACCTTGAGAGAGGCTTGAAAGAGCGCAGTGGGGAGCCACTTTAGACAAAACAACTCCCTGTCTCATCGTTAAACCATGAATCCTCACTTCCTAACATGAACTCACTCTTCCCTTTCCACAGACTACCCTTGAGACAGACAAAGCCTCAAATGTCAGCACAAACAACAGGAGACCCGCGAAGACACACACTCCACACAACAAAACCAGGTAAGTCTACAACTACAACCAAGCCAATGGCAAACTGTGGATAACAGTTAAATGACTCAACAAGTAGACAAATGAGAAATACAGCACTCATCCCAAACTGGTTGCCCCCATCCCCTCCATTGTTCTCTATGGTGGGAAAAATGTTACTTTCCCCCCCCACACATAGAGAACAATGGAAGGGATGGGGCAACCTGTTTGGAGGCCCGTAGAATTGGACCCCCTGGTTCAATGTTCTTAAAGCTTGGTGGGTATTTTGGGGAGAGGCCCCAGCAGCTACCCTGCAAGTTTGGAGCCTCTCCCTCAAACCCCCTCCCCTGCACCCCCCAGAATATACCCTATGTTTTCGCCATTGACTTCAACAGCCCATAGGATATAATGGGGACAAATTGCCACCGAAATTTGGCGGGAAGCCGATTAAGATCAGAGAATCTGAATCGGCCTGCAGCAGCCCGAAACGGGCCCGAATGGGCCATTTTCGGGGGTGCATTCGGTTCAGACGAACTGAATGCACATCCCTAACCTAGAGACACCAAATTCGGGGACAGCACTCCTACCGTGGCGTAGGTGCTCGCTAAGAAGGGATTTTTAGAAATTTGACCTCTAAGTGGGTCAAAAAGGGGGAAATGTGCTCCCTCCATTGATTCCTATGCAGCTGCCAGGCAGCTGCCTCTCTGCACCCCCCACTCTCTAATTGGTCAGCTGCAGAGCTCAGTATTCTGAGGTAAAAAAAACCCCCAACAGTTACAGGGGACTGCAAAGAGCTAATGACAGTTGAGGAAATCAGGAGTGGCCAAGAACCACCTGTGAGGTGAAGCAAAGCTGCTGGCCTAACCTCTCTGATGGCTTCCAACACACTCCCCCCACCTCCTACATCTAACAGATGGTTGTTTGGCAGTCACAGCCCCACCTCCGCAGTGGCTTCTAACACTTCTCCCCCTCCTACACTGGACAGGCAGCTGCCTGTCAGGTGTAGAAGAGGATGTGGGATGGCTTCTAACACACTCCCCCCACCTCCTACACCTAACAGGTGGTTGTCTGTCAGGTGCAGCAGTAGTTGCAGGGTGCTTAAAGCCACAAGGGAGCCTGCCCCAGCAGTAACGCCTTAGTGATCCTGCCAGTCCTGCCTCCACAGTGGCTTCTAATACTCCTCTCCCCTACCTGTCCTACACTGGACAGGCAGCTGCCTGTCAGGTGTAGGAGAGGAGGTGGGATGCTTAGAGCCGCTGAGGAGGTTTGCTCAGCAGGACTGCCTTAGCACTGCTGCTGGCCCAGCCTCCCTGATGCCTTTAAATACAATCCCCCCCCAACACCAGACAGGCCGGTGTCTGTCAGGTGTAGGAGCAGGGCCAGGGTATGAATGTTTATGGGGAGATAGTAAAGGACATTTCTAGGAGCCATTTTGATGCATGCCTCCCTCATGAACCTGAAGAAATGTCTACCGCATCACTACTCCCTCACACCAACTCCCCGTCACACCTCTCACTGCTCCCCCAAAAGCTCCTGGCAAACGTTGAGCCAGATGCCCCAACGCTACAAGGAGGAGGCAACTTAGGAATGCGGCAAAGACATTTGCACATAGTACTCCTGCAATGCACTGAGCTGCACTTGCCAAGTACCAGCAAGATCACCCTGAGGTGCTCAGAACAACAGTCTCCATATGAGCAAAACAATGCAGGAACCCAAGTAGAGAGGCCATCACTTTCATGAAAGGTAGTTGGAGTTGACTTTCAAACGACTGCTTCTTAAATGGACAGTTCTATGTGGGCTGCTCCAGAGTGAACTCGTCAAGCAGCCTGGTGATCCTAGCACCTGAGGGCAGAACCACCAATGTGGTCTAGAGAGAGGTCCTTCAGTAGAGGGGGGGGAGTACATATGTGGCCTTCATTTCTTACACTACAATCTTCTCTGTCACATTTCAAATTTCACATCATCAGTATTATAACTGGATTTACGGAACTTAAATACTGTAGTGAAGCATGGGTAGCAGGCTAGTAATATATAAAAAGGCTGGCTGCTTCACATAGAATTGTTGCTAAAAATTCTGATTTCCTTGAAACAGCATAGCTTTTAGCACATAATAAACGCGTTTGTTGATGACACCCTCCCCCCCAAAGACTAATGGCAGCCAGTTTCCACATTACACATTGGGTCAGACACAGTGATCATTTAAGAAGGTTTGTTCCAGTTTCAATATTTACTTACAACTGCACACTTTCAAAATCAATAGAGTGATCCTTTGAAAGAGGTTTCTACTGGAATGCATGTTTAACATAATTTTGGCATCAGCTCTTATAGTTTCCATAATACAAGCAACAGAATCTCTCCCATAACTACAGATCATGACCCTTTCATGAGAGAGATTTTGTGCTTAAATTGACAAGAGTCGCTGCCAGATCACTTGCCAAAGAAACATTTATATGAACTACAAGATGCAGAACACAAATACCCCAAATCAAAGTACATATCACTTGCAATAATAAAGCGGCTAGCCCCGTTATAACAAAAGCAACAAAGCCTAACTCCTCAAAAATAAGGTAGGTGTTTCTATGTACATACTCAAGTATGCAGAAAAATGTGACTTTGTAAATTAACCACAAGAATACTGCCTCTCCCCAAATCCAATGAGAACTAACTATGTTTAAGAAACATAGAATGCTGAGAGTCAGTTTTAGAGTTTACAGGATCCAGGAGGGAAAGATTTGTTGTGGATTTCCCGATTGTTTTCCCTTCCTGAGATTCCTCACAGGGCCCCACCTGGTTTTCAATGAATGCAAAACCACTTAACTGTTCTTTGGTATTCTGCATTTGCTCTGTATTCTAACATAACTGACACCTGTCTCCCAAAGCTGACAATCATGTTTGCTTTAGACTCTGTAAAAGCTTTGACAAATATAGCTAAAATCAAAACCAGGACAGCTGGTTAGCAAACCGTATACTGGGGAACATATGTGAAACAAAACAGACACATAGATAGCAGGGCAAGTATGTGGCTCTTTCACCAATTGTATGAAAAAGTCCACAGAATTATCATCTGGTTGCTCACTTCATACACTTTTACCATCCAGATGAGGCTGTACTGTGACTAAGCAGTTCCTGTGTTTCTGGGATTGCATGAATGTGAATGGGCCTGGCACAAATGGTAGAATTAAGATATTTTGCTGTTTCTGCCAGGCAAAATCATACTCATATTTTTTATATCATTATAAGCTTCTCTGCCATTATAGAATGACTTCGCAAATACAGATTAAGTCCAAGGGATCTCATGTCAAGATACTCTAAATTGCTGCCCTTTTGATCTAATGACATTTCTCAACTCATGCATGAGAACATTGCCCTGACCTGGTGTAGATTAGAGCAGGTGTCCCCAATGTGGTGCCCTGCCAGCACCTTTCCTGGTGCCCACAAAGTGTTTTTAGAAAGTAGGTGGGGCTCCTGGCCACCTGGGTGTCTGATTGGCTGTGCAGATTAAATTAACAATGCTTCCACAGCAGTTGCCACTACAGTGTTGGTTTTATTCTCTCTTATTTCCCAGTGTATTTTTTTTAATTACTGCTCGTTCCCGGCATTTGGGCTATCTCTGTGTGGCTCCACCATGTGTAGTGGCCATTTTGTGGTTGGCTCCATCTTCTGTGGCAGCCATTGTGTGGTATGTCCACCATCCTGTGCCGGAATTTCCTTTTTAATTTTTTAAAAACATTTTTAAACCAGAATTTCAAAGGTCCCCACAGGATCAAAAAGGTTGGGGGGGCTCCTGGATTAGAATGTGAAGAATCACAATGATAACACAGTATACTGAGTACAGAAAACAAACAAGCACTGTATAAATAACGCAGACCATGGAGTGCACAAAGGTCATGCAAAGCAAAATTATATTATAACTGTCACGACTCAGGTGGGGTGTCACCTGACGATGCCACCACTCTGGATTTAGGTTCCCTTGAGAAGGCCCAGAGTACCCTCCCAAGACCTTCAGACTTTCCTTTAGGCCGAATAACAGGCGTGAGGACCTGTATGTAGGATTTTTCCTACATATACATGATTGAAGTCTTCTGTACATTATCAGTACTTTATGAAGGTAATATTTACCTTTTGGTATATAGGATATGGTTTTGTTTATTGTTAATATGATAATAATGGTTTGGACTTTACTTAGAATTCTAGTAGTTTGAACTCTTTGAAGAAGAACCCTCGAAATGGATCAAAATCCGGAGTCTTCGTCAACTACTTATGAACTTATGTATACTATTTATGGACTTGCACATTTATGATGTAATCTTGCTTTACTGATATATGTGGTCCCTTGTTATTTTTGCTTTTGTTATAATTTTCCGTTGCATGACTTTTGTGCACTCCATGGTCTGTGTTATTTATACAGTGCTTTATACAGTGCTTGTTTGTTTTCCAAGAATCACAATGAGCCATTCTCTGGGATATTATATCTTTTACAATCAGGAGACCTCCAAAGACTTGCTGGAAGCCCCTACAATAAAGTAATGATTTCTACATAGTGAATAAATTATGTAAACTGAACACCTTTGCAAAACTTGCCATTTGAATAGTTTATTCTGCAGGCATTAGCATTTTACATAAATGATGGTATTTTGCTAATCATAGCAATGGGCCAAGAACTGTTCTGTTGGTCTTTAAGGTGTGACTGGACTCTCGTTCTGTTATGCTGGACAATGAAGTCTGACTCCTATCACTGAAAACAATTTTTGGTGACCAATCTAGGCACAAAACTACTGCCACACACTTTAAATATATTTTAAGACAGACCCAAAATGATGAACAGCCATACTGCTTTTTAAAGATACAAAGTGACTTCTGCATCTTGTCAAATGGCATGCAATGCCTCAAGCAAATTAATGGCACTGCTAAAAATAAATTGGAAAAATTGTATCAGCAAGCCAAGGATGCTAAGTCCAAAATAAGCTGCATATAGGGGACTGCATGTGTTCTGGGTAATCTGGCATTTGGATCAGGCCTAAGTTTCTAATTAAATTTGCAGTCAATTCTTCTGCCTCACTGGGGTTAAGACAGTGTATTTTGGTTTTAGGTTCTTGGATTGGTAGATAAGCAAAGAAAAGCTGTTAATATGGACAGTTAAGTTGAAAGACAGTTCTATAGGTCTAGGGCATGGTGTAAGGCAGTGTTAATTAACCTTGAAGGGCACCTCTTTTGGTATCTTAGTCTCACAATACAATGGGATAGGTTCGGTCCAAAGGTGTTTCCATTTGAGCAGGAGCAATTCCACTTCAACAAATGCTTGTGAGTCTGTGATTCCCATTTGAGTTTCAGCCTCACACATTCTTGTGTTGAGGATCCCCCAACTCTAAGAAGTAGGCTTTTTGGCAATTCAGGGTGCTGTAGAAGACATGGCAAATAGCCATTCTTTGAGTAGGACACCACTCATGGTTCTTTAGACTATTATTCTAAACATTGTTTCAGGTAGTTTCTCAACAGGTCTTTCTGTTAACCACAAAGTCAGATGTAGTTATCAGGATTGTAGAACTAAAGTCAAAGTGATGAATTGCATTTAATGTTTGAAATAAAAATGTGCAGAATACTTACAAACTTCTGGAGAAATGCACAAGAACAAGACCCTGCTTACTCATTCCAGACTGTGGCAGAAACATTTACCGTTTTAAAAATCTAAGATGCTTCACAATTTCTGTTTATGATGGACCTTAAAACAATTCAAGTCCCATTAAAGCCAGCAGAAGATGCATATGAAAAATTAATAAAAGATAAAAACAACCTCTAATATTTCATTTTTATGGTAGAATCTTGACTTGTTTAATATAAAGCAACAAATATGAAGTAGGATTCTTTCCCCGACTTAACACTTAGCCCCTTATAACATCAGGAAATAGTTTTCCCAATATGTTGCCAAACATAATAGCTACAAGAATCAATGGCTCTTAAAAAGGTATTTGTGAACACATGAAAGACTAATAAAATATGCATTTTCCACTAATATTCTACAGTGCAAACTGCGTACCTCAGTTTCAGCTTATCAGATGTGCACACCAACTGTGAAAACTTTGAAATTATTCCAAAATTACAGTGTTAATGTTCTGCCCAGGAAACGTTAGGTTACATTCAAAATCAGTAGACAAAGGCACATACTTTACATTTTGGCAAGAACATGTGGATGTCCCTTGTTACCATAAAATACAATACTAGCTGCATAGCAGCATTCAACCACTCGCTTCCATATGACTAAGGACAACTTCACACTTGGCACCCCCCCTGCCCCTGCTTTGATTCCTGATTGGAATACAGTATATATAAAATATATACTGTACATCTCTTCATAAGAGATGTAATCCTATCCACAGTGATTATCTTGTGGGAAGCCACCGTGAAGCATCAGGAAACTCTGGAATGTTCACCACTCTGTATGGCACACATACTATAAGTTAACAGTAGCTTGGCTGAAGAGTCCTAACAAGCACTTCTGGGAATCTAGCACAGCAATAAACAAACTGGGATCACAGCAAATAACAATATAACAGAACAATTACCGTGTCAGAACTAGCAATGAATCCAATTAAATATTTACCAAATGCTGTATGTATGTATATATATTTAATGAATAAAGTGCTGAAATATCGTAGTGTTTAAATTACGGTAATAATAATATGATCTTCTATGTATCATCCTAATAATAATCACAGAAGTAAGTCATCTTGAAAAAATACAAACGACGTCCCGTATTTAATCACATTATTATCCAGAGAAGGACATGAAACAATGTTACATTGTCTATAGTATTCTGAACTTGTTCAAAAAGTCCTCCTTAAAGTAACCAAGTCCCTGAGGGGGGATGTCTGTTGATCTTCAAGCTTTCAAAGCATCAGCACAACCAAAGCTCTACAGATGTTCAACAGCAAACGTTTCAAGTCACCTCTTTTTCAAGAGCTGACAATCCTTTCCTTCGAGTGGTCAGTCTCCACTAATTAATGCATTTGCTTCCTAATTCACAATGTCTCAAGTGATTCAAGTTGGGTATAGCTATGATTATTGATTGATATAGCTATGATTATTATTAGAATGATACACAGACATTTATATTATTATTATAATTTAAACACAAAGATATTTCAGCACTTTATTCATTAAACACAGACACACAGAGAGCACTTGGTAAATATTTAATTGGATTCATTGGTAGTTCTGACACGGTAACTGTTCTATTCTGGGAATCTAGCATAGGCAGATTACAAATTATTTAGCCTCAATTATTAAACATATTAAATAAAAGTAATTACAGACCAAGGGGTATTGAAAAAAGCAAGAAATCTGTTGGTAAAATTAAAAGAGCAACACATTTTGTGAACAAAAGTAACTAAAGTCAGTTAACAATATAATGCAATCAAAATGTAATTTCTTATTTTGGTCTCCTCTTCTTTTTGACTTTTAAAAAATAGTTTGTACTCTACCAACTTGGGAAAAACTAGATTGAAATAAAAAAGCAAGATGTTGGTAGATATTAGCTTTGGTTTTTAGTTTGTAACACCGCTATAATATTGTTGTGAATGAAAGAACCACAAAACTTGGGCAGAAAAAACCACACAGGGGTGGATTTTAACAGCTTTCCATTGGTAGAAGCATTTTTGTACCCTGGCTTCCCCTCCAGGCCCCCTGAAAGGCAATGCAGGACCAAACAACCTGCTGGACAAAAAAAACATTATGGGGTGCTGCAGTGATGGGGGAAATGAGGGAAAATAACCTTCCTCATTCTTTTGCCACCAGAATGCTGACTGGATTGCATTTGTAAGCCTAGTGTATTGTCAGCAAATACATTCATTGGTCCATTTAAGTTACTTATCTATAAACAAATAAGAGTTTGATTCAAGCTTCCATGAACACAGCAAGTTAGCTGCGGCATTCTATAGTGCCTTCCTGTCCCTCAGCAACCTTCTGACCTCTGAAAAGCTGCTGATGAGGATTAGGTTGCTTTCCAAAATACTATGCCAGGCAGTGTGGAAAACTGGAAGGGGGGGGGGTTTGCCCAATATGCTTTCTTCACTCTTGCAGGTCTAAAGGAAGCCTCATTAATAATAAAAAAACTAGCTGGCATGAGAATATGGGAAGGATGATTCTGATGGATATCCCCTTCTGCTGTAGTCACACATGCCATGTGGTATATTGTTCAAGAGCATCTTCCAGCTCCAGCAAGAGCACCTTTTCCAGGGGTCAGGGTTGTTCAGAAAAGTATAAGAAGTCATTCTTCTATAGCTCTTTCTGTTGGCCAAAGCACTTATCATGTTAATCATGTGCAAACAGGTAAACCACTAATGGATGGAAAACAGTGTGTTAGAACAGCTCCTCTGCAGGACTTCTTGAAAAAAAATTAGGAGCACAACGACATACAGATTGTTTCCCACAATGGCCATAGGTCACAAGTCGCAATTTATCCAAAGTTCCATTAATAAGGCTTTATTTACATTTCATTATAAATTCATGAACGAGTTTTTATGTGATGTGAAAGACAGGACAAGGTGCGTAAGACTGTAGGATCTCCTTACACTATAATACTGACCCACAGCCAGCCAAATAAAGTCCCATATATCCATGTTTTAACATAAAGTTTTCTTCCAGATTCTGTCAGTAACATACTAGCAGTCAGGCCAGTTAAAAACAGTAAGGATGGCAATGTTTTCTTGAGGCTTAGTTTGGAAAGAACACACTTCCCAGGGAACTTGTTTCTTCGTTTAGAATCTTTTGCATCATAGAATTCTATTAGTAACCTAAGAACAAAGAAAGAGTAAGAACATACACAGAACAAAGTCACATTTGTGTACCATATCCTTTTGGTTAGGAATTATTCAGTGCCACAGAATACGACTTCAAATCCTTAAATGTAATTATAAAATAATTGAAATTAATAGACCTCACAAATTATTGTGGCCATATGAGCGAACACAATCCCTTCATGTAACACTGTTAGTGTTTCTTCATCAGTTCATCCCTCAACAACAATTACCTATTCCCCCTTCCCATCTAGTATTTAATCAGCTGGAAAATTATGTGGAACAAAGTTTTGAGCTTCAAAGTTCTTTCCCCCGGGCAGAATTAATGAATTGACTTTATTCTAGACACCGAGGACTACACAACTGTAAGAAATGTGACAGTTCTGTACTAAATTATTGAGTTAATAACTTCTACCTCATCAGATCATTATAACATGCATTTCCCTGACCTAACCACTAGGTGTAATTAGTGATGACAGAGAGTGCTCAGTGAGATGATACGTTGTAGATTCTGCTGCATGTGATTGCATGTATGTGGAGGGGACTCATCACAGGGTTGCTGTTTCTATTAACAGCCTCATGTTTCTTATAACCAGGGCTATTTTGGGGCAGGAACGCACAGGAACGGAGTTCCGGTGGGCTTCATAGTTGGCCACACCCACTACAGCCAAAACCTCTGCGTGGGAAGGCCTGGAGAGCAAACCCCCCTGGAAGGATTGGGGAGACATTTAAATGCCTCCCCATGCCTTTCCCAGCCTGTCTAAGGGCTGGCTTGCCCAGGCTTCCCACGGGCAAGCCAAGGGGAGGCAGTTTGAACTGCCTTCCCTTCCCTTCAAGGGGGGGCTTGCCTGGGCTTCCTGCAGCCACGGGGCGCCCGGGCAAGCTAAGGGAAGGCATGGGGTGTGGCCTAATATGCTAATGAGCTGTGCTATCGGGGTGTAGCCTAATATGTTAATGAGTTTCTGCTGTTGGGTGTGGCCTATTATGCTAATGATTTCCTGCTGGGCTTTTTCTACAAAAAAAGCCCTGCTTATAACATATTGTGCTACTGAAAGAGGCCTAAATTAATGCTTCGGACATGGTGCACTGATTTGAATCAAGCTGATTTAAGTAATCAAGGAACAAAAGGCAGGTTTTTAAGTCACTGTGTTCCAATGTTTCAGTTTCATGCACTCTTCCTTTAAAGCAAGGAGTTATACAACAGCAGAAGATGTGAGCTCTGCCTGCACAAGATGACTGGTCCTTGCATCAGAGGAAGGTTCTAACTGCTTTACATTAAGTTTCCAATGGTCTAATTTAAACATGTCATAAAAAACACATGGAATTTTTTAATGAAAAAAAGAGTTATCTACCCTAGCTTAGAACAAACAGCGAAGAGTTATATCAACATTTCACAGCAGCAATAGCAGTCAAATTAATGATTTCTCACTTAACACCTGATGGCGTGATGACTGGAAAACCATCCCTGCCACAGGAAGTGGTGGCGGCTACAAGCATGGATGTCTTCAAAAGGGAATTAGATAAGCATATGGAGCAGAGGTCCATCAGTGGCTATTAGCCACAAGGTATAGATAGAGGCTCTGGGGCAAGTGATGCTCTGTCTTCTTGGTGCTTGGGGGGGGGGCAACAGTGGGAGGGCTTCTAATGTCCTGGCCCCACTGGTGGTCCTCCTGATGGCCCCTGGTATTTTTGGCCACTGTGTGACAGAGTGTTGGACTGGATGGGCCTTTGGCCTGATCCAACACTGGCGTCTCTTATGTTCTTATGTTATCATCACATGTAACCTAATATGGACAAAACTTTTTAGCACATACAAGCATTCTGTGTAAATAGCAAGGGTAACCATGGGCCAATCACACTCTTTAAGCCTAACTTACAGGGTTGTTCTGAGGTTAAAATGCAGGAGGGATGAAACACATAGACGGCCCTGAACTCTGAGGAGGAAGGGTAGGATAAAAAGGTCAGAACTAAAAGCTATCCAAAGTTGATAGATTTAGCTTTTGTTAACAGCAGTCAAACTTGAAGTGATTAAACTCTGACTTTTATGGGTATTATAATTGTTTTTAATGTATTTTTATAATGTTTAACTTATATTGTAAGCTACCTTGAATTCCACAAGGGAGAAGAGTGGCTAATAAATGTTTTAAATAAACAAACCTACACTGAGGTTAACAGAAACCTCAAACTAGACCAATGATGCTGTAAATGCAGTACAGTGAACTTTAACTACTTACTTATCCTTGATTTCAAAACGTTCATGAAGCCATCTTCTCATGTACATCTGTTCTTTTGGAATATCCTTTACATCAATTCGATCAACATAAATATGGATTCTTGGGCATTCCTTACAGAGAAAGTCTAAAAACCCAAATGGATATAATCAATAGTCCAGGTTATATAGAATCAAGATTTATAGAAAAGATGTTTCATTATTGCAAATTCACAGTAGGATTCCTATCTATCTCAAAGCTGGCTGCTCTGCACCATTTTGTATCAGTAGTTCATGGGTGGTGGGAAAGAAAGCATGACGTGACTGAGGAACAACAACAATAGTCATCATCTCTTATAAACCCTGGGTTGGAACCAATGTACCCTTTCTTCTAATGGCACAGCATTCTTCCATGAGTGTTCTTCTGGCAGAAGAGACATGGCACATTAGCACACGACTCTTTGCATTAGCAGAAAACGTACTGTGTCAAAGAGAGGCTCTACCCATCATTAGAACAGGATTGTTGGATAGATTTTCCTTTGGAAAGCATTAAAAGTATTATACTTGCTTTACATATGTCTATATCACTTCCAACGAGCCGCGGTGGCTCAGAGGTTGACACTGAGCTGCAGACCAGGTCTGTAGTTTGGCAGTTCAAGACCCTAGTGCCATGTGACAGCGTGAGCTCCTGTCTCTGGCCCCAGCTCCTGCCAACTTAGCAGTTTGAAAGCAAGAAATGGCAAGTTGATAAATAGGTACCACTTCGGTGGGAAGGTAATAGTGTTCCGTGCACCTCGGCGTCTAGTCATGCTGGCCACATGACCACAGAGAAGTCTTCGGACAGCGCTGGCTCTTCGGCTTGGAAATGGAGATGAGCACCGCCCCCTAGAGTCGGATTTCACTAGCTTCCGAGCAAAGGAAACTTTTACCTTTATATAACTTCCAATCTAACAAAACAGTTGAAAGTGGGTTTCCAAAGATTCCATGCACATATGATCCCGCCCCAATGGATCATAAGTTGGATTCTTCCAGCTTTTCCACTCAATCAATTCCCCTCCTTAGTACAGCCCCAGCCCCACAGTGTTTTTGTACACAGGGGTTCCATAATCCCCAGTGTGGCCTTTTTCAGTGGTCAGGTAGGACCCCTTCTTCCTTTTTTTCCAGTGGAGGAACTGGTTAGATCCAATATCATAGCTACCAAAGGTGCACACACAAGACAAAGACACACTTTGGGTGTACACATAATTTTATTGAATCCATTTGATCTTGAGAATCAAGGTATCAGGATCAAAGGGATACTCATGAATTTCAAGGTGTGAAATTTAGAGCCACCTGGAACTATGTATGGAATCTTAGGTATACCACACAAAAACTTTCTGGTACTAATTTAGACAAAATACTTGAACATAAATGGGTGGTTATGTCCCAGGTCAGTCCTGCTACTAAAAATATTAATCCCATCCAACTGGATTTTAATATTTAATTCTGTCTTGCTTCATTATGATTTGTATGTTTTGGATAACATAACAACTGCATGCCCAGGAATATAAATCTCTAATAACTATCCTTCTGAAATGTTAAAAATACTGAATGTTTTCTTTTGCCTCTTCTGTTTGTGCACTGCTTATATGTTTGTACGTTACAGAAAGGTTGCTGAAGTTGAAAACTAAGGTTCTGGTTGATGGTGGCATGCTAGACAGACGCATCTCCCGGACCTCCCGGGGATGCGGTCTGTGCACGGCGGGAAGGAGGGGGAGCGCTGGCCCGTTACCTCCCCAGGGAGCCTGGCGGAAGGCTCCTAGCCAGGGGACTTATGAGGAGTCGCCTCTTCGCCTATGCGTTGTGGGTGAATTGAGGCGCTCCTCCGTCCCAATGGTCCTTCCTGCGCAGTGCCCGAATGGGACCTAGTGACGCCGACCAGGGCAAGCGTAGGAGATCGAGCGGGCAAAATTATGCAAAGTGAGGTCGGAAGACCAGATATGAACGTGAGTCGGACTGAGCGATTAAAGAGAAAAAGAAAGCTCCCTACCCCATGTTGAAAAACTGAGAGTGAAGTGTGCGGGGGAGGGACGCCTCCTAACCGCACGAACTTTTGAGCGAATTGAGGGGGGGGGAGTGGAAGAAAAAGCATGTATAACTGTTAAGAAATACTTACCAAGGCGAGTTCAGGCGTTTGAGCGCATATTCAGAGACTTTCAAAATATTTTTCAAAGTAAACAATTGAGAAAGATGGCGGGGAAAAGGACGGAGAAAGAGAAACTTTCAAAAGTGAAACTAACGGAGAGCCCTAAACCGGAAAGAACCAATGAGCTGGCAAAGACTTTGGCAGAATCCATGCACCCTCTACTGGACCAAATGAGTAACCTCAAGGATCAGGTGTCGAAAATGACTCAGTGCATCACCACGTAGCAGACGCAGATAACCGAGACACTTAAAATGATGAATGAAACGGCTGAAAGGGTGAAAAAAGTGGACGCCACTGCACAAAAGGGGAAAAGGAAGTTCAAAAGCTGGAAAAGAAGCAAGTTTCTACAGAAGAGCAACTGCTACAACTACAAATGGAAAAGGCTAATATGATTCTTCGCTTTCAGGGCTTGCCAGAGACAAAGGGAGAGAATCTTAAGGAACTAATGAGTGAAGTATTGGCCCCAGTAACAGATATGAAGGTGGAACTCTTGTTAAATGAAATGGATGTGGCCTATAGGTCATATTCAGGATATATAAAGAAAAATAATCTGCCTGGGGAAATTGTGGTAAGATTCTCGAAGAGGCATGTGAGGGATACAATCCTGAAAGCAGTATCTGGAGCACCCCTGAAAGTGGGGGAGAATACCATCAGAACGTTAAAAGTCATTCCATTTGAAATAAGACAAAGGAGAAAGAAATATAAAGAATTAATTCTTTTTCTACAGATAAATGCAATTGGATATAGATGGTTAACTCCAGAATGCGTAACCTTCAAAATCAAGGATAAAAAAGAAAAGATTGACTCTGTTCAGAAAGCATGGAAATTTTTAAGAGTCCAGATGGGAGGGTCAGGGAAAGAAGGAGAAAAAGGGGAGAACAGTAAGTTCAATGGCGAGCTGGACTCGGAATCCCCCGGGGAGGACTCTCTATCAGAGAAAGGGGTGGTAGCCCCTAAAAGGCCTTATAAGCTTCGGAAGAGACTAGGCAAGGAGAAGTAAAGGCTGAATTGTGTCTTTAAAAAATGTTGAAGTGAAATGCTTTGGGGTGTTTCTGTATGACAGTTAAACTTAAGATTTGAAAAAGAAAATGTTAAACTTGACTCAGTTGATAGTAGAATTAACGGGATCAAGACTAAATGTATGGTTAAGCTGGTGGGATGATCTCCTCTCTTAGGTTTTTAGTTAGTAGTGGGTATCTTTCTTTATCCTATAAATGTAGTTTCCCCTCCCCTTTTTCTGTTGTAGTTTGTAGTGTTATAAAAAATGTAATAAAAAAATCCCCTCCGGGGGCATAAAAAAAAGAGAGAGAGAGAAAGGTTGCTGAAGCTGAAAACTAATTCATAAATACCCTAACTTTGGAACCAATTGGCAAAGTTGTCAGACAAGGATATATTTTAGTTCCCTATCTCTTCAATCTATATGCTGAATATATAAGGAAAACTGGATTAGATTTAGATGACAGTAGAGTGAAAACTGGTGGAAGGTACATTAACTATTTGAGAAATGTGGATGATACATTACTGGCAGAAAACAGTGAAGATTTGAAATGACTACTAATGAAGGTTAAGCAGAAAGTGCCAAAGCAGGATTACAGATGAACACCAAGAAGACAAAGTAATGACTACTGAGGAATTAAACAACTTTAACACTGACAATGTTAAATCCCCGCCGACGTGGGGATTCAGGGGCTTGCCCTTCAATGGTTTGCCTCTTTCCTACAAGGTCAGGGACAAAGGGTGGTGGTCGGGGACTGGCGTTCCCATAGGTACCCCCTTGATTGTGGGGTCCCCCAGGGTGCGGTGTTGTCCCCGATGTTATTTAACATTTATATGCGCCCCCTTGCCCAGATTGCCCGGAGCTATGGGCTTGGGTGTCATCAGTATGCAGATGACACCTAGCTCTATCTGGTGCTGGGTGGCCGGTCGGACTCGAGTCCTGATGACCTCCACCGGGGACTGGAGGCTGTGGCTGGTTGGCTCCGGCTGAGCCGATTGAGACTAAACCCGGCGAAGACAGAGGTCCTGGGCCTGAGCTGGACCGGTGCGGGGTTAGGGCTCCCGCTCCCGACCTTCGACGGGGTGCCTTTGGTACCAACGTCTAGGGTTAGGAGTCTGGGGGTGCTCCTGGACTTCACATTAACAATGGAGGCCCAGGTGGCATCCACTGTCAAGTCAGCCTTTTATCATCTCCGGTTGGCTCGGCAGTTGGTCCCCTACCTTGACTGCGATGACCTGGCTACAGTGATCCATGCTACGGTCACCTCGAGGTTAGACTACTGCAACGCTCTCTACATGGGGCTGCCTTTGTCGCAGATCCGGAAGCTGCAGCTGGTGCAGAATGCTGCAGCCAGGCTGTTGACGGGTCTCTCTAGGAGGGACCATATTCAGCTTGTGCTGAAAGCGCTGCACTGGCTGCCGATAGCGTACCAGATCCGTTTCAAAGTGCTGGTTATTACCTATAAAGCCCTTTATGGTCAAGGTCCAGCCTACCTGAGGGACCGCCTTACCTCACATGTTCCCCCAAGAGCACTTCGGTCGGGGCCCCAAAATCTATTGGTTATACCGGGCCCCAAGGATGTCAAACTGGCCGGGACCAGGGCTGGGGCTTTTTCGGTGGCGGCTCCTACCTGGTGGAATGAGCTCCCGGGGGAGATCCGGGCCCTGCGGGACCTTGAGCAGTTCCGCAGGGCCTGCAAAACGGAGCTCTTCCGCCAGGCTTTTGAGTAGGAGCCGCCACCCTACTATACCACCACCGTCAAGACATCTGAATGGATGCATTGACGGGGCCCCAGGAAGAACTTGGAATTACATCAGAAACGCCGTCGTCACTGGATATGTACGCTGAGAATACCAGCTCGAGTTGTGAGGATACAGGGAGGGCGGGATATAAGTATGAAAAATAAATAAATAAATAAATAAATAAATAAATAAGCTGAAATTGTTAAAGATTTTCAATTCCTTATCATCAGCCAAAGGGAGACTGCAACCAAGTAATCAGGAGGAGATTGAGAATGGGAAGAGTAGCCATGAGGAGCCATGACGGAAAATCTTAAATGTAAGGATGTGTTGCTGGCGACCAAGGTCAAGGTAATTAACACGATAGTATTCCTCATTACTATGTATGGGTGTGAAAACTGGACAATGAAGAAGGGTGACAGGAAGAAAAGTTGTTTCCTTTGAAATGTGGTGTTGGTGGAGAATTGTATGGATATTGTGGACTGCTAAAAAGACAAAGAAGTATATCAAATCAAGCCTGAATTCTCCTTAGAAGCTCAAGTGACAAAACTGAGGCCATTATATTTTGGTCACATTATGAGGAGACAAGACTCAGTGCTAAGACAAAACACAACAATGCTAGGAAAATTTGAAGGCAGCAAGAAAAGAGGAAGACCCAACCTGAGATGGATTTTGACTCAATAAAGGAAGCCACGGCCCTCAGTGTGCAAGAGCTGAGCAAGGCTATTAATTATAGGATATTTTGAAGTTCATTAGGTAATTCACAGGGTCACTGTAAATCAGAAGCTATTTGATAGCACATAAACAAATCTGGAACAAATCAACACACTCTGGAGCTGCCCATCAAGATAAAACTGCTCTACATTTTCTTGTGATTAGATTTGCCTATTGAGCTGGTCTTCATGCAAGGAGCTGAAGTCTTCTGCCATTTAAGAATACAAGGAACACAAGTTTTTATACATAGCCATACTAAAGTAATACACAAACAAGTAATACATATTTTCAATTAATAAACAAACATGTAACAAGACTTCAACGGGACCCCGCCACGGACATTTCTCATTTCTACATAAACAATATTATTCAGCTAGATCTGAGCACAGTAGCACCTTAGAGACTGACAAGATTTTTGGGGTATAACTCTCAAAAGCTCATACCCTGAAAATCTTGTTGGTCTCTAAGGGGCTACTGGGCTTGAATCTAGCTGTTCTACTGCAGCTCAGTGGCTACCTGTCAGGGTCAACAGCAAGCAGGTCCAAACACACTCTCCTGAAAAGGCTATGTTTTATTGGGATACTGGTCTGTTGCCAAGTGGTACAGGTACATTGTCAGGAATAACGATTAGTGCAAGGGGCTCCACTGGATAGCCAGTTTGGTGTAGTGGTTAAGTGTGTGGACTCTAATCTGGGAGAACCGGGTTTGATTCTCCACTCCTCCACTTGCACCTGCTGATGTGACCTTGGGTCACTCACAAGCTCTGGCACAGCTGAAAGAGCAGTTTGTGTCAGAGTTCTCTCAGCCCCACCCACCTCACAGGGTGTCTGTTGTGGGGAGGGGAAGGGAAAGGAGTTTGTAAGCCGCTCTGAGACTCCAAGTGAAGGGTGGGGTATAAATCCAATCTCTTCTTCTTCTTCTTCCATACATATACTCTGATGCTGCATCTAGCTAAGCAAATGAAATCCAAGCACGCACATGGGAATTCTCCCGGCGGGATATTACATCATGAACGGGAGACTCACACCTGTAGTGGAATTCAAGCCCTCCCTTCCCTTCAAGGTTATACTGATAGCGCTGTCTGGCTGAACCAGTTCGCACAGGGGGGAAAAGAGCACCTCCCTTATGTTACCCACAGTAGCTAAGCAAAGCAAGCATGTGCGGCTGCGCAAGAGTCAGGGACGAAAGAAAACAAAGCATGGCAGCTAGCTGACACTACCCTCTGAAACAACCTTATTCAGAGTACAGGCTCAGTTGTCTGCCATCCTGAAACAGTATAATCTAGAATCATACTTCAGCCACTGCATGAAGCAATATGGAGGTCAAAGTATGCTTTGAAATGACATGCCCCAAGGCAATTCTGCAACTTTTCTTTCCACATGTGGAAACCACTATTGGATTGTTCTCTCTACTGCTTTGTTCTCAGCCTTAAAAAATCTTTTAAAAAACCAATCATTCAGTGTAGTTACAACCATAATCAACTGGATATGATCAACAGCGTCAAGAAACTATTTTAATTATGCAGTTCATCTTAGTGAGACCAAGACATTTTTAAAGACCCAATATCACTGTAACCACTTAAGTTAACCAGTGGATAAAAACAATTTATAGCATTCCTGTTTTTGTGATGGAACAGCTGGATTCTATCATAGGAGCCACTAAAGGTTGATGGTAGTCTCATGACCCTTAATTTCACATCAGTTCAACTCCCCAAAGGCTTATGTAATTAAGCTGCAAAACCTAAACCTTGTTGCAGCAATTCATTAAGTAAAATTACATCCAATGTTAGGAATACTGGCTTGAAATACCAATATTTGATGAGTTGCTTAATTGTCACAAAACTTGCCAGAAGGCTATTCTTAGATGTAGGAATAAAACAAAACTCCTCTCCACATCAGACAACGTATTTTAGAATCATACATCACCTCAAACATTTGATTAGGAACAACTTTCTTATTGTGAAACAGAAACTGATTAGAATGTGTAAAATGAACTCTCACGGGAACAGACATTAACAATATTATGGAAACTATAATAATAATTTCAATCTCACGGAATAAAGGAACAGAAACTAACCAACAAGCATCTGTATTTGCTTCCAGAAGCATCATAATCATGAGAAACTGGAAAAAATAGGACAATTTAAGATAATTTAACTGGCAAGGATACTGAAAACATTAGTGCACTAAGATTCCAAATCTTAGTACTTGTGTGTACTGTTATTCTTGAGATTTTTCTGCTCATATCATATCAACCATCTCTCCAAGAAAGCATGAAAAGGCAAAAAGTTAAAAAAGAATAATAATGTAAAAGTACTACAGAATGAGGGGAAAAGACCTGAAAGAAGCTAAAGATTTGATTGATTTTTACATATATGGATTTGTTGTATTTTAAGCATATACTAATATTAAAAGCTTAAGGGGAAAAATATTCTTTTTAAAAAATAAATTTTTATTAAGAGAAATTTAAGCTATAAAAATAATGGCTCTGCCTAGTAAAATATAGAGGGGAAAATGCTATATCATCATATAAAATAAAATAAAAATATATAATTTTAATGCAAAGAAAACCAAGTTATTATATATACAAATACTTTCAAAAGTCAATTAATCAAGCCAATTATTTATATTACCATATTAACAGCCATTTTCAAAATCACAGAAGTCCATATTCTCCTAAAGGTCCCAGTGTCTTGGGATTTTGCAGTAGGTTAATATTAATAACATGATCTTAATGTTACTAAACCAATCCCTCTTTAAAGACCTAAACTCAGATTTCCAAACTTTGGAAAACCCAGAGTTTTCAAACATCCTCAGAAACCCAGAAGGGTGCTGGTGCTGACAAGATATTGTTCTTGAAGTCCATGTAGAACATATAGGCTCTAGTTCCCAAAACAAACAGGTCAGATGAACTTGATAGGTCACCCTTTTAATAAAAATTGGGGGGGGGGGATCAGAAAGTGGAAAAATGGAAAAATGGGAAGTTCTGGAAAACAATGAAAAATCCTCCTGTGAAACAGCTCCTCTTTTGGAATGAACAGAATGGAAAAGAATTTGGATCCAGAAAAGCCTTTTCATGGACTCATGCTCACAGAGCAAGACTTTCCCATCTCCCACTCTTCCTGAAGCCCCAAATGCACCCCTGAAATGCTGCTCCAGGGAAGGACACCCATATAGGGCTTTAAAGGTAAGAACCAGCACTTTGAAGTGAATTCGGTATGCTATTGGCAGCCAGTGCAGCGTCCTCAGCACCGACCGGATGTGCTCCCATCTAGGGAGACACATCAATAGCCTGGCCGCGGCATTCTGCCCTAGCTGCAGCCTCCGGATTTGCACCAAGGGCAGCCCCATGTAGAGAGCATTACAATAGTCTAGCCTCGAGATGACCATCGCATGGATCACTGTAGCCAGGTCGCCACGATTGAGGAAGGGAGCCAACTGCCGAACCAGCTGCAGATGGTAGAAGGCCAACCTAGCAGTGGCTACTACCTGGGCCTCCATTGCCAAGGAGGGTTCCAGGAGCACTCCCAAACTCCTAACCACCGGCGCAGGCACCAATGGCACTCCGTCGAACGCCGGGAGCGGGAGCCCCAACCCCAAGCTGCCCCGACTCATGCACAGGACCTCCGGCTTCGCTGGCTTCAGCCGACTCAGCCTGAGCCAACCAGCCACGGCGTGCAATGCCCGGTCCAGATCTTCCGGTCTGGAGTCCAACTGACTGCCCAACATCACATAGAGCTGGGTGTCATCAGCGTACTGGTGACATCCTGGCCCAAACCTCCTGGCAATCTGGGCAAGGGGGTGCATGCAGATATTAAAGAGCATTGGGGAAAGTACCACCCCCTGAGGCACTCGACAAATCAGTGGGTGCCTACGGGACAGCTGTTCCGTAGGTGCCTCTGGGACTGCTGTTCCCCTAGCGCCACCCTTTGTCCCCGACCTTGGAGAAAGGAAACTAGCCACTGTAAGGCAAGCCCCTGTATCCCCACATCGGCGAGGCGATGGACTAGTTAGCTGATGGTTGACCGTATCAAATGCGACCGACAGATCGAGCAACAGCAACACTGCCGAACCGCCCCGATCCAGATGCCTCCGGAGGTCGTCAGTAAGGACGACCAGTGCAGTCTCCGTCCCATGTCCTGGGCGGAAGCCGGACTGGAGTGGATCTAATACAGAAGCATCATCCAGATAGCTCTGCAACTGTATCGCCACTGCCCTCTCAATTAATTTGCCCAGATAGGGCAAATTGGACACCGGCCGATAGTTAGCCAATTCGGTTGGGTCCAGGGATGTCTTTTTCAAGAGAGGGTGGACCATCGCTTCCTTGAGTGCCCCCGGGAATTGTCCCTCCACAAGGAACTTGTTAATAATCTCCCTAAGGGCAGCACGAAACCCCTCGTGCCCAGCTTTAATCTGCCAGGAAGGGCATGGATCAAGGTTGCATGTGTTTGGGTGTACAGTCTTGCACAATCTGTCGACTTCCTCCAGATCGAGCGGGCCGAAAGAGTCCAAAGCTGGCATCGAAGACGTGCGAGGGGCCTCAAGTTTGCTCATTGTGTCAACTGTGGCGGGGAGGTCATGGCGGAGCGCCAAGACTTTATCCACAAAATGGATCGCAAATGCCTCACAGCCAATGTCCAATTCTCTAAAATGTGGTCTGCCCTGTGGCAGAGCTGTTATAGCCCGAATCGTTCTAAATAATTGGGCTGGGCATGAACTAGCGGACGCAATCATGGTTGCCAGTGTTCCTTCTAAGCTGAATTAGTGTGAGCTAGCTCATAGTTATTTAGCCTCCGGCTCACACATTTTTGTCTTAGCTCAGGAAGGATGGCTCCAGAGCAAACTAATTTATGCAGTAGCCAAATTGCTCACTCACAACTTTAATGCCAGCAGCTCACAAAGTAGAATTTTTGCTCACAAGCCTCCATGGCTTAGAGGGAACATTGGTGGTCACATAGAAATCCTTCTTAGCAGCTTTGACTGCCATCTCATAGGATCTCATAAACGTCCTATAAGATGTTCTTGTTGCTTCGTCTTGAGCCCGACGCCACCGTCTCTCTAACCGTCTACGCTCCCGCTTCATAAGCTGCAACTCCTGGGTATACCACGTGGCAAGCCTAGAGCAGGGGCGCAGAGGGCGCTGGTGAGCAATTTCATCGATGGCTGCAGAGAGTCGGCTATGCCAGTTTTCCACAAGCTCATCCAATGAGCCGCCGGGGGGCATCGGATCCCGCAGAACCATTTGAAGTTGCATTGGGTCCATTTGGCTCCGCGGGCGAGCTAAAATCTGCTCGCCGCCTAAACAGGGTTGGGGTGGAACATTCAGATGGGCCCTCAGAGCATGGTAGTCCGACCATGGTACTGCCGAAGCAGTAATCCGGTCCACTGTTACCCCAGCCATGAAAATCAAATCGAGCATGTGCCCGGCCCAGTGAGTGGGGGTCATTACAAGTTGGGAGAGTCCCAGCGCCACCATGGACGACACCAGGTCCACCGCCTGACTGGACATTGCGTCATCAGCATGGACGTTGAAGTCAGCCAAGACCATCAGCCAAGGGTACTCCAGCGCCCAGCCTGATATGGTCTCCAGCATGGCTGGTAGGCTATCAGCTGGCGTGTTAGGCGGTTGGTACACCAGCAAAATTGCCACACTCTCCCCGGCCTCCAATACCAGGCCGGCACACTCAAGGCCCGTGATCTCCACCGGCGGGAACCCCCTGAAGGAGTAAGCCTCCCGAATGAACATAGCCACTCCTACCCCCGCCCCCTTGTCTGTGATTTGTGTAGGACTGAGAACCCCGGTGGAGCAAGCTGGGGGAGACCTCTGTCTCCCCGTCCCGCACCCAGGACTCGGCCATGCAAGCCAGATCTACCTGCTGTTCCATCAGAAAGTCCCGAAGGACCATGATCTTGTTATTTATAGATCTGGCACTGCACAACACCAATGCCGGAGGGAAGTTATCCATCCTAGCCCCACTGCCAACAACCTTTGGGATGGGTCGCAGGCTGGAAGGATGCTGAGCCGTCCTGTTTCTCCGCATCCTTCTCTTTACTTCCTGCCTGGACCCACCACTATACTTTCCCCAGCACCAGAATCTGTTGTCCAGGCATCGTTATACCGCCAATCTTCACCTAAGCCTCAGATCGCTGGTAATCTGAAGACAGAGCCCCCAATGTACTCACTAAGCAGCAGTTGTATCTGATGCTGATAGATGTTAAGTGAACGATAAGTAGGTATTCCCTGCTTACCTGACTACCCCTTGAAGTTACAATATAACCATTGAATTTGCTCCAACTAATTTCCTTACTTATATACTTATACAGCATATATTCAAGACATTTACTGTTTAAATGTGGCTAGTTTGGTACATCATTGGCTATAATGTATATCATATATATAATGTATGTCATTGTATGTTATTTTGCTGTAAGACACCCTAAGCCCTACTTGTAGGGAAGGGCAGCCTAGTAAATCTAATTAAATAAGTGAATAAAAGGTACTACATTACTGAATAATTCAACATTACAAAGCTTAACTAAGTTTAATCAACTTCTAGTACTACTGGGGTTGATCCTACCGATATACTGCCACTCCCCTGAGCAAAGTGAACTAATTAATTAATCAAAATATTTATTCTCCAAATTTTGGCTCAAGTTTAAAGCTTTTCCAATTTCTGCTGGAGAAAAAAACACTTAAGTTGGAGCAAGGCTCCTTAGACTGGAGGAAGGCTACTTGGAGGGTGGTTGGATCCAGTCCACTGTGAGTCCACAAGCATTTCTGTCTAAGCAAACACACTTTAGTTTCTACAAATCTCTGTGTGTGTGTTATTTCCTACTTTCCCTCTTTCCCTCAAATCAAAAAACTAAGCTGTATGTAGTCAGGTAGTATAGAGTACAGCAGTTTGTATATACTGGCTATATTTACAACTTTGCTTGTAGAGAACAATGACATTTATACTTGTAAATTTCATAAATATTCCAAATAGTAATATTTTACATGCTAATTTAGAAATGATGCACTGTACTGCAGATATTTCCATTCTTACTGAAAGTTCCAGGGTTCTTCTTGAATCCCCCCCATGCTTTAAAGATCTCATTAACTTTTATAGCTCTAGGTGCAGCACACATACATAAATTTGTATGTCTGTAATTAACAAAGAGTGATTAACTGATGGAATTCACTGCCACAGGAGGTGACAGCAGCTACAAGCATGGTGGACGGCTTCAAGAGGGAATTAGATAAACATATGGAGCAGAGGTCTATCAGTGGCTATTAGCCACAAGTAGGAACTCTCGGTCTGGGGCAAGTGATGTGCTGTATTCTTGGTGCTTGGGGGAGGGGGCAGTGGGAGGGCTTCTACTGTCCTGGCCCCACTGCTGGACCTCCTGAAGGCACCTGGTATTTCTGGCCACTGTGTGACAGAGTGCTGGACTGGATGTGTCATTGGCCTGATCCAACATCGGCTTCTCTTATGTTCTTATGTATATACTAGGAATAAGGCCCATTGTGGAAATAAATACAATGAGCTCTAGAAAGAGGCTCTGGGAGACTGCCAAGGCCTTGGGAACTCAGAGTCAATGTGCTGTGGCAACTTCAGCAGGGTATGACACAGAGCCCACCATTTTCTCCAGAGGAACTGATCTCTGCTACCTGAAGAGCAGTTATAATTTTGAGTGATCTCCAACTCTCCTTCCCAGCCAAGCATCAACCTGCCATTATCTGCCCCTCTGATTTCAGCTTTCCATCTCCTCCCTTCTGGAGATCAGTTGTAATTCTGAGTGATCTCCACTTCTCACCTGGAGATCGGCAACAGTGGTTCCCCAGGAAGGAATGGCTAGTTGGGAGGGTGGAGTTCATGGCACTGTACCTGTCTGAGGTCCCACCCCTCCTCAAACCTCACCCTCTCCAGGTTCCATCCCTTAAATTTCCAGGAATTTCCCACCTGGAGTTGGCAGCCCTATTTCCTTCCCTGCCAAGCATCAACCTACCTTTATTTTCCCCTCACTCTTCAGCTTTCCATCTCCCCCCCACCTGCAGCCTCTTTCGTGCTCTGAAGCCCTGACTGCCACGTCACATTGGCTGTCGTGGAGGGGCCCATCTCAGCAGGGTATAAGGATACAGAGTCCACCATTTTATCCAGGGGAACTGATCTCTGCCATCTGGAGAGCAGTTGTTATTCTGAGTGATCTCCAGCCCTCACCTGGAGATTGGCAACAATGGTTTCCTGGGAGGGAAAGTAGTCTTTCTCTGCAATGTGGACCAAACCAGCTTACATCATTCTCCTCTCCCCCTTTTGACTTGCACAACAACCCTGTGAGGTAGGTTAGGCTGAAAGTCTGTGACTGGTCCAAAATCACCCACTCAGCTTCTACACCAAGAACCTGGATCTAGCAGACTCTGCTCTGAAGCACTGACTGCTACATCCAGGGTAGCCAACCTCCAGATGGAGCCTGAAGATCACCAGGTATCACAACTGAACTCCAGACCACAGATCTCCCCCCCCCCCCGGAGAAAATAACCCCATGAGAACGGGGCC